>NC_060969.1:4432495-4449995 GCF_910589235.1 Vespa crabro | reverse complement strand
CAAGCTCGAACGAGAAAAAGTTTGTACGCTTGAGGCTGTCTTGCTTTGGGTTAGCAAGATACATGGTGAAAAAAAGTGTCTTGGTACCAGACAAATCCTTGCTGAGGAGGATGAGGTTCAACCTAACGGAAGAATCTTTAAAAAGGTAAAATAGTTTTATATTATTATTTTTGAAATAATGTGAAATTCCGTATTTTCTCTCTCTCTCTCTCTCTCTCTCTCTCTCTCTCTCTCGCTCTCTCTCTCTTCATCAAAGAAAGAAGGGAAAAATTTTCTTTTTGTTTTAATTGAATTGCATTCGATTGAATAAAATCACAGCTTGATTTAAATATTTCTAGAGGGAATTTTTTTTTCCGATGATATATCTTGTAACGCCATAAGAACTTTCGATTGAAATGATTATAAATTAAATAGAAATATTAGCTCGAATATGTTTCGAATTATTTAGAATGATATATGGAAGTTTTATATAAAAATGTAAATGGTATCAATCAATTTTCATTTTAGTATAAAATGGGAGATTACAAATGGAAATCGTTCGTGGATGTTGAAAGATTGGCCGCTTCCTTTAGTCGCGGATTGGTCGAGAATGGTCTTACTCTACGTAAGAACATAGTAATTTTTGCGGAGACCAGGGCAGAATGGATGATCGCGGCCCACGCTTGTTTCAAACAAAATCTAACGGTGGTAACGATTTACGCGACACTTGGAGATGAGGCTATAACACATGGTATCAATCAGACAGAAGTTGACACAGTTATTACTAGCCATGATTTGTTACCGAAATTTAAACGACTTTTACATGTGTTACCTGAAGTTAAGAATATTATTTATATGGAGGATCAACTTAAACCAACTGAGACAAATGGTTATAAGGTAATATGATAGATAAATTATAGATAAGAATATAGTGCGACGTACTATTAATTTTTTTGACCGATCCTACTACCCACCTACATTGTATAATCATCTATTATTAAACAAATCATTTTGTTCAATTAGATTCTCAAAGAGAGTAATTAAAAATAATTAATTACTCCAGATATTATATACATCACTCTTTAATTCTTATGAATTCACTTAGAAGTTAGCTAATCAAATTTAATTAAATTCTAAACATATTTACTTGTTATCAGGAAGGAGTACGGCTGATGCCATTCTCAGATATTATCAAAGTAGGAAACACGTCTAAAGCAGTAACAGTTTCACCGAAAGCAGAGGACACTGCTATTATAATGTATACATCGGGTTCAACTGGTGTACCAAAAGGTGTCTTACTTAGTCACAAGAACATTGTGGCAACCTTAAAAGCATTCTGCGATGCTGTTGAAATTAAATCAGATGATGTTTTTCTCGGATTCCTACCGCTCGCTCATGTTTTCGAACTTCTTGCTGAAAGTGTATGCTTACTTACTGGTGTACCTATTGGTTATAGTTCACCTCTTACAATGATTGATTCGAGTAGCAAGATTCAACGAGGTTCCAAGGGTGATGCTTCTGTTCTTCATCCTACTTGTTTGACTGCAGTGCCGGTAAAATATTTCATTTTTTAAATATTTATATTATATCATTGTATAGAAAAAAATGATTACTATATTTTATTATTATTATTATTATTTTTAAATGGCAGTGATTATTAAATTATTATAGAACAATTATTATTGATTTTAGCTTATTCTAGATAGGATATCTAAAGGTATAAATGAGAAAGTGAAAAAATCTGGACCTTTCAAATTAGCCATCTTTAATTTTGCTTATCATTATAAATTAAAATGGACAAAACGTGGATATGATACTCCTTTATTCGACAAATACATCTTTGGTGCAGCCAAGCAAATACTTGGTGGTCGATTGAGACTTATTCTCTCTGGTGGTGCACCTTTGAGTCCTGAGACTCATACTCAAGTAAAATTGTGTCTTTGTGTTACCGTTACTCAGGGATATGGTCTTACGGAAACTTGTTCTTGTGCTACTGTCATGGATAGTACGTATTTTTATATCTTTCCTTGTGACACGTTTTTGAAAAAATATACATATAAGTTTACTTTTCTCATTATTTATATAATGTATTTATTCATTTATTTATTTATTTATTTTTTTTTTTTTTTGGTAGCATATGATAGAAGTATTGGAAGAGCTGGAGCTCCAACAACAGCTTGTGATATTCGTCTTGAGAATTGGGAAGAAGCTGGTTATCGAGTAACAAATTTACCACATCCAAGGGGTGAGATCGTTATAGGAGGTGACAACGTCTCGGTTGGATATTATAAGTTAGCTGAGAAAACAAAAGAGGATTTCTTCCAGGAAAATGGTAGACAATGGTTCAGAACTGGTGATATTGGTGAATTTCATCCTGATGGTTCTATGGAGATCATAGGTAATAATATAATTTTGATATAGCTTAACATTTTTCTTTTATTTTTATCTTCTTTTTATTGTTATTAATTATATATATATATATTGAATTATTGATTCTAGATCGAAAGAAAGATTTGATCAAATTACAACTAGGCGAATATGTTTCATTGGGTAAAGTCGAAGCAGAGTTAAAGACATGTCCAGTTGTAGAAAATATTTGTGTTTATGGAGATGGAAGTAAAGTTTATACTGTAGCACTTGTAGTACCTAATCATCATATACTTGAAGAGATTGCTTCCAATATTGGCATTACTGGAAAGACTTTCGAGGAACTTTGCGACGATCCATTGGTGGAAAGAGCAGTACTTCAAGAGTTAATCGAGCATTCAAAGAAATGTAAGAATAATCGTTTGCATTATTATTATTACTATTTTCTAATTGTATTGACCTCGTTCATATTCGCATCTAAATTTTTTTTTTCTTTTTTTATATTTCTATAACAGGTCAGTTACAAAAGTTTGAAATACCTGGCGCAGTAAAACTCTGTCCTGAACAATGGTCACCCGACATGGGTCTTGTAACAGCTGCGTTTAAACTTAAAAGAAAGGCTGTACAGGAACGTTATCAACATGAAATTAACAGAATGTATGCTTCGTGATGTCGGGCTAAAATGTGCACGAGGTGTAAGGAATAATTTGTATAAAAGAAAGAAGAAAAGAAAAGAAAAAAAAAAAAAAAGAAAGAAAGGAAAAAAACGAATAAACGAAAATGTCTAAGGAAGGCCACCCTCGTCCGATGGAACAGTACCTCGAGAAACATTAGACATTGTTTTATCTGGTAATCATATGTTTTTTTTTTTTTTTTTTTTTTTTTTATATATATATATATATAACAAATTATTATCATTAACGAAGAAACGAGTTGTGAAAGTCCTTGTATAACGAAAGTTATAAGCTTTGTAGTGTCTTTTGTTGTTGTCTTCCGATAGTAAACAGGTTCGATTTATGTTTTCATCGTTTTTATGTGTGTATATGTATATATATATATACATATATATATATATATATATATATATATATACATATATATATATATGAAAATATATGAAGAGATTAAAAGATTCATATCTCTCGATAAATATTGCGGAAATTTCATGTTGAAGCGATTCTATCAAGAATATATTTTTATCTAATATGAATGATACAAATGATAAGAAGACAGAGAAAGAGATAGGAACAAAGAAAGAAAGAGCCTAGTAAGTAAATAAAAATAATAATAAACTGTCGATATATATATATATATATATATATAAATATATATATATAGAGTGAGCGGTGGGAGGAACAAAATAAAAACAAAATAAAACAAAAAGAAACAAATGGTGCAGGACGACCGTCCTCTATTATTATCATAAATAGTAAGAAAAAGAAACAAGGGACGTTCGTTTATAAGATTAAAATCTTTATTTATATTCTCTTATTTTTTTTTCGACAATTGTCATATGATATTGTTTAGTATGCGTTTTTAATATTACGTCCGAGGGAATCTATCTGAACAATAGTAATCGACCGAGGATGAACATTCTGAAAATGAACTGATTGCGTAAGTTCACGAATCGTACTGTGTACTTACTTTAAGTATTATAAGTAATCGCCGAGCTTAAGGAAAATATGGAGGAGGGCTACTTGGAAAAAAAAAGGAACAAAAGAAACAAAAAAAAAAATAAATAAAATAAAATAAAATAAAACAAAACAACAAAAGAAAATTAAAAAAAAAAAATAATAAAACAAGTAAAAAAAATAATAAATTGTCGTTATTTCGATTAACTTTGATGTGTATGTGTATATATATATATATATATATATATATATATATATATATATAAACTATAGAAGAGAGAAAGGAAAAATGAATGATTTTTATTACATACATATAAACAATTTATCGTTCTGCGTTAGAAAGAAGATATGTACATTGTTAGTTTAAACATTAAAAAAAGAAAAAAAAAAATAACCAAAAATTCGAAAGCATTTAACATTTAATTTAAGTTGCGACTATTTTTTTTGTATTTTTTTTTTTTATATTTGTTTTTTTTTTGTATTTTTCTAATTCCTAATTGTTATTGGGATTGTCAATCAGGATTATACTCATTGTCATTTTAATATAATAATAATATTCGTGGATGATATGTATATTGACGAAAAAAAAAAAAAAAAAAAACAATTTTGCCTACATTTTGCAGTGTCGATATAAAAATTATAAGAACACACACACATACACAAACACACAATATTTTTTTTTCTTGATCACGTATGCAATGTATATATGTGTGTGTGTTGGTCTGATGAGTACTCTCTTATTGTTATAATTTGCATGCATGTACGTACTTGTGTGTATGTAAAGGTTGATAATTAATATATAAGAAATAAAAAATATATGAAAGAGAGAGGGAGAGAGGGGGAGGAAGGGGAGGAAAAAAGAAACATGTGAAAGAAAGTCAAAGTCCATAACGAAAGTGTGGAAATACGTGTGCATTGAATTTAGTCTTCCCATTTTCTCGTGAATCCATTGATTTTATTTTTCTTTTTTTTTTTTTCTTTTTTTTTTTTACGATCGACATTAAGAAAGTAAATTATTATTATGAGGATAGAATTTTCCTTAAAAAAAAAAAAAAAAAAAAGAAAAAAAATTGAAATATAATTATTATTATTATCTTAAAAATATTTTATAAAATTAAAAAAAAAAAAAAGAAAAAAAAAGAATTATATAATGATAAAAGCCAAATGTTTTTTCTCTTTCTATATAAAAAAGATTATATATATACATACATATATACATACATACATACATACATATACATACATATAAATTATTATTATTAATATTTTTATACATAAATAGAACATTTTCTCTTTTCATTATTCTAGTTCACATATTTCTTTATTAAGATTGATCGTTGAATTAATAAACGGGTGATGATGCGTTAAAAACAAATCGAGAAGTCAATGTAGGCAGCTCGACTTTTACATTTCATTTTATTATTATTATTATTATTATTATTATTATTATTATTATTATTATTATTATTTTTTTTTTTTTTTTACTTTATTTTTTTCATTTAAAAATGCGAAGTTCCTGGTTATGAATGAAAACTTATCGAGTATACAAGGAGGATAGGTACTAATTTTTAACGAATTAAAATCTGTATTAGATATTATTAAATGGATACGAAAAGATATCGTTTGTCACTCACCACGTCTTATATTGCATCAGAATAATAATTATTATGAATTATTCTGAAACGATGATTTAAAATTAATAAATCTGTACAAATTTGTACAAAAACTTGTATCATAGAGAGAGAGAGAGAGAGGGGGGGGGGGGAGAGAGAGAGAAAGAAAATTAATATGGCTCTATATGTACATAACGAGATATGTATACTATATATACCTACCTTGAAAAAACAGTATACAGCGTTTTCAATTTACTCAAATGAGTAAAGTAGAAACGTCACACTGTTATCCATTATCCCAATATAAAAACATACTATGAAGTTTAGTTTAGTTGAAGAGAATGATATCATATATATATATATATATATATATATATATATATATATATATCAATGTATATATATGTATTATATAGGGTGGTTCATATAAAGTGTTATAAACTATATTTATCGAAACTATTACAAATAGTTATGTTCCTTTTTTTTTCTTTTTTTTTTTTTTTTTCTTTTCTTTTTTTATGTAATTAAATGTAAATAAAAATAATTAAAAAAATAATTTTATTCTCCAATTTGATTTATATTAAATCGATATTATTTATTACGATTTGGATATAATAATTATTTCGTAACAGTTTATGTGGACCAGCTTGCATAAATATGTGTATACATGTTTATATATTATCATACTGGGTAGCCCGTCATTAAGTGTCAACAAATTTATTTCTATAGAAATGATTAAAGATGTAAAATCTTTTTTTCATTCTTTGTTTTTTTTTTTTGTTTTATTTTGTTTTGTTTTGTTTTTAATACCTTAAACGACATAAAAAGATTGATTGATGATGGTCAAATGTAAGCAAAAATAATTGATAGATTTTGTTTAGTTATGAATTAATTTGATTTATGTTAAATCGATATTATTTATTAACGATTTGGATATATAAATATTTCGTAAAAATTTATATGGATCATCTTTTAATAAATGCATTATATCGGATGGTACACATGAAGTGTTACAAAACGTGTTTCTATAAAAAATTGATTACAAATTTAGATTTAAGTATTGTCATTATCTTTTTGTTTTTCTTTTTATTCATGATTAAATATAAATAAAGTTAGTTGCTAAATATAGTTATCTTTTAACTATTGAATTTAATTTGTCATTTATCACGATTTCGATATAAACATTCTGTAACAGTTTAAATCGACCATCTTGTGTATATATATATATATATATATATATATATATATATATAGAAAGAGATAAAGAGAAAGATATATAAATTTATCTTTCCATTAGTAGAGTTTTCAATTTTTTTATTCGTTATAAATGCATCAAGAGAAATGATCTATCATAATAATACATAGAACGATCTGTCAAGTTGGTCATTGCAATAGTAGTAGTATTAGTAATAGTAATAATAGTAGTAGTAATAGTAGTAGTATTAATAATAGTACTAGTACTAGTAATAGTAGTAGTAGTAGTAAGTAATAGTAGACGTTGCAATATCGAACCGTACAACCCGAAATTGGTAATTCCTAACCCTGTGATGTGTATACAACGATAACGATGGATCTTATTAGAGAAGGAAAGATTTTTGTTGCGACTGAACGTTTCCATTTTTCTTTCTATCTTTGTCTTCCTTTTTTCGTCCATTTTTTTTCTTTTTTCTTTTTTTTTCTTTTTTTTTTTTTTTTCTTTCTTTTTCGAACACACGTATGTATATAATACATATAGAAGAAGTAGTAAAGTATAATAGTGGCAGAATTTTAACGTTTGTTGGCATCGGATTCGTTCGACTACGATCGTTCGCATATATAGTCCTTGACATATTTATTATTACAAGCTTTAATGGACCAGCAAGTGATCATCGATCGGATTAATTTCTGATCGGAATTGCAATTGTGTGCTACCGAGAAACCGTCCATTTCAATAGATATTCATTTTTAATATTTCTTTTTCTTTCTTTTTCTTTTCTTTTCTTTTTTCTCTTTCTTCTTCTTCTTTTATCTTTTCCTTTTTTTTTTTTTTTTCTTCCCCGGACGATATGGCAATATTGATACGTTTCGATTTCATTGGCCGATTTAATTTCAATTAATTATTAATTATTCATTGAGAAATAAATTATTTAATTGATTGCATCCAAAATTATTCATTATATAAATTAATTAATCAATTTCCGATAGTATTAGATTATTTTAAATATATGTATGTATTCGTCGAACGATCGTGTTCGTAAAATCGTTTTTCATTTAACGAACGTTCAAGTTTGTAAAAGAAATCAAGAAAAAAGAAAAAAGAAAAAAAAGAAAAGGAAAATTATTAATTATAAAATAACAATGAACGTCTCTGGTACGATGAAAAATAATTTTCGGAATCGAGGAACAACATAATCTTCATTTTCTATACGTCCATTACAATGATTTCCATATTTTTCTTGTCTTCTCGTCTAAGGAACAATTTATATATTTATATATTTATATATATATATATATATATATATATATAACTATTTTCTCGTATTAAATATGTAAACTATCTAATGCTAAATACCCGTTCTTCTTCATTTTATTATTATTATTATTATTATTATTATTATTATTATTATTATTATTATTATTATTATTCTAAATCTATATGATCGATGGATTAATTATTAATAATAATGATTTACGAATAGGTATGTAATATATAATGTATGTATGTACGCTTTACATAGTATATAATATATATATATATATATATATATATATATATATATATTCATATATATATATATTCATATATATATATATACGTATACATATATATATCCATTAGAGTTTTTGGTCAAAATTCTTACGATCAGTACGTGCGTTTATATCGCATTTTTTTTCAAATATATATTTTTCACAGTTAAATAGAAGACAATAGAGGAGAAAGAGAGAAAGAGACGAAAGGCGAATGAGAAAGCTTCGTTCAAAGTTTCAAGGGAATATTATCTACATGTATAATTTTTTTTTCAGTTAATGAAGGAGAGAACCAAAAAAAAAAAGAAAAAGAAAATAAAAACCGTAGAAAGAAAATAGAAAACTTGAAAATCAATTTGTTTTTGCTCTCGGTCCTATTCCATTGTCTTCGAACAATCGTAAAATCGAAAAATTTCTAATAATATCTAATCTCTTCGACATCTCGTCGCTAATTTAGCTCGTTTTCTCGTTTGTTTCATTTTTTTCTGTTTTCTTTTTATTTGTTTATTTTTTCTTTTTTCTCCTTTTTTTTTTTCTTTTTTACGTTTTTTATGTTTTCATTTTACTACTCGAGAGAACACTTTGATCAAAGACTTTCATTAATTTTTGTCACAGATGGTACGTAAAATCGATTGGAAGAAGGATTTGTCAAAGACGACATCTAATCATCTTTCTTTGCGTTCGTTTTTTTAGAATTTCATATATTCTTTGCTTGTTTGTTTGTTTGTTTGTTTGTTTGTTTGTTTGTTCCTTGAAACACAGTTGATAGAGATTAAAACGATCGTATCTCAAATGTTGCAGGAAGAAGAGTTTTTTTCCCTTTCTTTCTTTCTTTCTTTTTTTTCTTTTTTCTTTTTTTTCTTTTTTCTTTTTTTTTTTTTTAAATGCATTCTATTATTATACTATTTACACTAATGTCTTCTCGATCCTTGTCATCACAGTGGGAGAGCTTAACTTCGTTTTCAGTTGTTTGTCTCTTTTATTTAGTTATTTATTCAATTTATTTATTTATTTATTTCTTCTTCTTTTTTCTTTTTCTCTCTCTCTCTCTCTCTCTCTCTCTCTCTCTCTCTCTCTCTCTCTCTCTCTCTCTCTCTTTCTCCCTTTTTTTTCATCGAGAACGTTCACTTAAAGCTTTAAAACGTAGGTATGTATATTGGAGCAGCACTCTGTTGAATTTCTCTCCTCGACGCAAACTCGATTTCGTCGTACGTTACTGGAAAATAGAAAGAGAAAAAGAGAGAGAGAGAAATAGGCAGAAAGGGGGAGAGGAGGGAGAGAGAGTGAGAGAGAGAGAGAGAGAGAGAGAGAAGGACATGAAAAAAGGAAATAAAGCAGACAAAAATGCGCAGGCTTGAACGAAAATTTGCATGCGTATCACGATCGACTTTAATGCAAAGCAGCCAACTTTGCCTCTGTGATTTATGGATCCATCAAAATCACCTTTCTACGAGATTTCTAGTTTATCTTAAAAAGGTCCACTGCGAGTTACATCGTTCGGATAGAATATTATTATTATTATTATTATTATTTCTTTTTTCTTTTGTAAATATTTCTCTCTTCAAAGAAAAAAAAGAAAGAAAGAAAAAAAAAAAGATGTACGTTTCTCGAATGCCCCTTTAATTCGTCCTAATTTCTTCTTAAGGGGGGAAAAGAAAAAAAGGAAAAAAAAAAAAAAACAAACGAACACGAACGAAAGATGTTTCTTTCAGTCCGATTCGAAATTTTTTTACGAGATTAAATTTGTAATAATATAGTTAACCCTTTGAGGCGTAATAATTTGTTTAGAAATTCGTTTAAAAAAGAGAAAGTATAATAAAAAATATACAGTAATTATCTTTTACAGAAATATCTCCACCGAAATTTACAACCGAACATTAATATATTATAATAATTGTTTGAACAAGTGGATTAGAAAGCTAAATCAAAATTTCCTGTTTTTTTTTCTTTTTTTTTTTTTTTTTTTTTTTTTTTCTTTTTTTGAAATATCGAGAAAGAACATTTATTTAACAATTCATATCTACAGATTTTGACGTCATAAATATTAGAAGGAAAAAGAAACGATAAGGAAAAAAGTTAGAAATATAGTCACTCACTTTGAAGGGATCACCATCGATTTGACATTCCACTTATACGGTGATGTAATAAGCTCGTGGCTTGTCCTTCGAGATTGTGGGGCTGAAGTAAACCCTAGGGGTTGTTGGTGTGAAAGTTGAGCAAGTCGCCCAAGAGGGCGGTGGTAACGTGTGTCAGGAGGAATAGTAACCCTCGTGACGTTTACGACACTTTTCACGTGCTATATAGCAAAGTGCTATCGTTATCAACACGGCTATCGTTATACCCATGCCGATACTGATCCATATGATCTCTTCGTTAATACCACTGTAACCTTTACCTGAAATCAATTATGGTATATTTCTAACATCGCAATTTTGAAATAATTATTCCGCTACGAATTTTCTTCTTTTCTTTTTTTTTTTTTTTTCTTTTAGTAAAAAAAATATACATATATTGATGAAAAAAATAATTTACGAATATTATGTCAACGAAATATATGTTGTATTAATGAAAAGTTTACGTTGATTAATACAAAGGAAAATAAAAAATGAAAAGGAAACATTTTCTGTAAAAAATAGATTCGCCTGAATTTATGCAATATGTATGAAGACGAGGGTATATCAACAGTTGCATACATTCAGGCGTTGCAAAAATTTATATTCTACATGCATATACAGAAATCGAACGATTTAAATTGATGACCTATAACCAATGAAAAAAAATTTTTTTTTTTAATGGAAGTAACACAATTATATATATATGTATATAAAAATTTATATAGATATATATAAATTCTTATATATATATATATACAGACATATATAGATACATACATAAGAAAAGAAATATATTGTATTATTATATTATATTTCTAATGTATTATGTATTTAATTATTAAAAGAATATAATATATATATATATATATTTATTTATATTTATATATTATATTCTTAACAATAAAACTTATTCTCTTAGACACGGATTCCATTCTGAAGGTTTAATGAAATAGAGGAGATTAAACGGGAAATTTACAAGATTTTGTTCTTTTTTAATTGTTTTATAGGATATTTGAAATATCTATTGAAGGAATATTAAAGTAATATGAAATTTTTGAGTTTGACATTTAAAAAGAACTTTACTTAAAATCAAGATCGAAAGTTCTTTTTTTTTTTTTAATGATATCGATGAATTTCTAGAAACTTTGTTTGAAGAAAAATTGTCGCACAGGAATATCTTGAAGTATAACTTTACAATATTACTTTCCAATTTTGATATCACATTCTACTGGAAATACGAATCACTTATAAACTTTTATATTTGACAACTTTTTTATCCCCGTTTTTACCTCGTACACATTTTAAAATGTATTTGAAATGTTTTGGAAATTATTTGTAATATATATGGAATACATTCGAGTAAATAATATATACTTATACAAAAATCGTTAAGTTATATATACATATATACATACATATATATATTTAATGAATTATTTACATATCTTTGAGATCGTCTTTTAATAAGTCAAGAGTAAAATCTTCAAAATTAGTTAGAGAGAAATAGAAATGAATATGAAGAGAGAAAGAGAGAGAAAGAGAGAAAAAAGAGAACAAAATCCAACATTTTCCTTTCTCCTCAATTTCATGCTCCGCTCTATAGAATATCTATACCTAATGCCATGATATCCACACCATTACCATTGTAATGGGAACTATAAATCCCAACTTTGCCAGCAACACGTCCACCGACCGGCATTTTCTGTCTTTTTCCTTTTCTTCCTTCCTTCCTTCTTCCTTCCTTCCTTCCTTCCTTCCTTCCTTCCTTCCTTCCTTCCTTCCTTCCTTTTTTCCTTCCTTCCTTCAATTCACGTTTGTCACCTAATGAGGACAAAAAAAAAAGAAAAGAAAAAAAAAGGATCAACAACCATTATTTCTTCGTGAAATATTTCAATTAATCGAATGATTAATTTAATAAACTTTTTCAAACGAAATAAAGAATTTCCGAAAGTATTTATGGATAATTTTTCTTTTTATATTCTTTAACATAATCGCACTTCGTTGTTTCCGTTAGAACATTTTCTACTTAAATATAAAAACTTTTAGGAGGATTATTTCGACGTTAAGACGGTGAAAGAATGACGAAGGAATTATTATCAAATGGATAGATCGGGAAAAAGAGTTATTTGTATTCTTACGGTAGGAAATAAAAATTTCCATTACGAGAAGTGTTTTACGTTAATTAATGAAAGACGAATTTTAATGAAAAGTTTTTAATCGTTTAGAAAGTCCTTTTACCTCGAAGTGTCAAAAAGTTGGTAAGTCATGTGCATCTCCTTCCTTATGTACGAACGATGTGCATCTTCTTCTTAGAACACGATCTGATCGAACTGAAACATTGTAAAAGTTATATCGATTTACATACATCTATATACATACGTACATACATGCATACATACATATATATATATATAAAATATTTTCTATAAAGTATATTTACACACTTTACGTATGCAATCATTGATACATAAGAATTTATATGGATTGCATATATGAATAATATACACGAATGTATAAACGGTTGCATACATTCAGGAGTTGTATAAATTTATATTTTACGCATATTAATGTCGATGTAAATGATCAAATGAAGACATTATTGTTTCAACTGACATAACAAATAATGTTACATTCGTTTCGACATCCCCTACATTAATTCATAGTAAAATTCTATATAGTAGTTTATTGAAATTCTGTTCTACTGAGAAATGTATTTGCATCGAGGTGAACGTTTATAAATGCATCCTTCAAACAAAAGGATATGAAGCTTTACAAATGTTTTCTCATACTGTCGTTGGTAACTGGATTAACAATAAATAGTTTTAAATATAGACTATACATATGTGTATATATACATATTTATATTAATATACAGTATCAATGCTTTGTATTTGTATAGCATCAATTCATTGTATTTATATACATATACATATACGTATACTATTATATTTAATATAATGGCGTTTAATATAATTCACTTTTGAAGTCTTCAAAAAATTTTTTAACCATTTTTTTTTAATCGACATAATTCCTCTTAACACTTGAATACGCTTTATTTTCACGAGGTGTTATAAAAATGAGCTATTCATTAAGCTTAATAATAAATACTTCGTCATTGACATGGCTTGAAAAATTAATGTGAGCAAAGTTCTAAGTAATATTCATGTATGTATTATCGAGAATAACAATTTTTCATGAACGATTAAATTCTTTCTTGGTAAGAATATATAATCGTTGTAAAAATTTAAAATTTCTCTTTCTATCTCTCTTTTTCTATATATATATATATAAAAATACACACACACACACACACTCGCGCGCGTATAAAACGTAATTTCGCAAATCTCATGAGATTTACGAGATCCATGACGACGATTTCGTTTAAAGACATTTTCACGACATATCTTTATAAGCGTCTGATTCAATTTTCTTTCCTGTTCGACGTGATATCTTTAGACATTTTTATTTTTCTTTCTTCCCTTTTTTTTTCTTTTCTTTTTTCTTTTTTTTTTCCTTTTTATAACCGATTGAAACATTAATAAATTCATTTCTATTGTAACACATAATACAAATAACATATAATATACCAAAAGTACATTATGACGTACAGTATGAAAATTAAATCTGTTATTATTTAAAATCAGAATAAAATCAAAATGATAATTTATAAGAGATAACGATAATTTCCATTTCTTTTGTTAAAACGTTTTAATACATAAATTATTCATTATTTCTTATATATTTCATTTAGATTGAAAGATTAGAATGATCCTTATGAATTAAGAATTAATTCCCCTATTCATCAATTTATCCTTCCTCTTTGATTTTATTTTTAAATAAAGCATATTCACGATGTTTTTTTAGCTTTTAGAAAGCTTGAGTGAATTCATTGTTTGCCATAAGGATAGGTCACGTGACGTAAGTCCTCCACTTAAGTCCTCTTTCTCCCTTTTTTTTCCATCCCCCTCACCTGCCCACCCCACTCTCACTCTACTCTCACTCTCTCTCTCTCTTTATCTTTTTCACTTAAGAGAATCTCATGGTTACTTTGACATCATAGCCAGAGGGCCGAAGATTCAATCCTCAGTTTCAGGACTTTACTTATACGTAATACTTGCTTTTGTTATTGCTTTGTGAAAAACATTTCGTTTATGGATGTCTTTGGATAATTGAATGCAACAAGTTACTTATGTTTCGCAATTAAACATACATACATGTTTTCTATGTATGTCAGTATATACAAGTACACATGCGATAATACATGAGATATTCTTTATCAGTATTTAAGTGTAGTATACGTGTATATACTGTAGTCCATTGTGACTTTTACAATTGCATAGAACAGTTTTGTTCTCGGTTTACTGTGATAGACCAAATACCATTGTTGTCTTTGAATGTTTTGTTTTTATAACAGTTTTCTGTTTTCTTTTTTTTTTTTTTTTTTTTTTTTTTTTTCTCTACACGCTCGAGTACTATCCTCCAACCTTTCTACTTTTTCACTCGTCAAAATACTACCCACATTGACGATACTCTAAAGAGGGTAGAATCTAGAGTGAAAGGGAGAGGTAGAGAGAAAGAGAAAGAGAAAGAGAGAGAGAGAGAGAGAGAGAGAGAGAGAGAGAGAGAGAGAGGAGAAATAGAGTATCCGTGTCTTTTTACTGAAGATTACTTTCCTCACTTTCTTTTTCTTATTTCTTTTTCGTCTTCTTATTTTATGTCTTCTTCTTCTTCTTCTTCTTCGTCTTCGTCTTCGTTTTCGTCTTCTTCTTCTTCTTGCTTGGATTATATTGATTTTTCCTTTACTCGAAAGAAAAATTTCATCTGGTGATTTTTCGTAGTAAAGTGAAAATATTTCTTTCATTTTTGCATAATTTTGATACACATACAAACACACACAAACACACACATATATATATATATATATATATATATATATATATATAAATGAAAAATCAGCATATAATCGAAAAAAAAATTATATATACAAAAAGAAATTATGAATATTTTTTTTTCCAATAATATTTTATATTTAAAAATCGAAAGAAATTATATAACATTTGAGTATTCTTCTTTTGTCTTTCCTATTTTCCGTTTTTTTTTTTTTTTTTTTTTTTTTTTTTTTTTTTTTTATGTAATAATAAATTTTTTTTTTTTTTTTTTTTTTTTTTTTTTTTTTTTTTTTTTTAATTCGAATTTAAAGTGACAAAAATTTTTTTTTTTTATTACGAATATAAAGTGACAAAAGTACTTATGTCTTTCTAACTTAGAGGATATTCGTGATAGTTGGAGAAATAATATTTACAATTTTTACGTTTAAATCTCGTTAAAGACGATTTCACGTAAGATCTTCTTGCTTTATTTACTTGCTCTAACATTTTGCTTATTTTTTTTTTCTTTTCTTTCCCCCTCCACCCCCCCCCCCTCAAAACTCTCCGTTACCTACATCCGATGCATTCTTGGCTTTCATCCCTGAAAATCTTTCTCTTTTCGTCCCTCGAGCTTTTAAGGTCGACCTCGAACAACTTGGTGGGTATCGTTAATTTATAGAAATACTTTAAAAGACCATTTTATACTTTTTTATGTATAACTGCATACATACATACATATATATATATATATATATATATATAAATAGTTTTATAATAGGTATATGATAAGAAATAAGATTTGGATTATGTTGGCAAAGTTTTCTTGATAATTAACACAAGAAAAGTAATTAATTAAAAAAAGAATTAAGAAAAGATTTAATACAAAAATTATTTACGTTAATATTTTATAAATTTAATAAAAAATTATATATATATATATAACTTATATAATCTACTTATATAATTATTTTATAAATTTAAAAAATATAACTCACATAGTATACGTAATAGTTTTATTAATTTTATCAAAAAAGAAGGAAAAAAGAAGAAAGATAATTTATATAATCGTTATATAAATTTAAAACAAAAGAAAAAAATCAAAAAAATTCTTTCATAAATATATATATACATATATACGTGCGTACATGTATTAAAGCTTTTGTTTATTTATTTCTATAAGAGCCGATACATTTGACTGCATATTTTATGCTCAGAATATATATAATAAATTTATTCTTGGAAAAATGCATAAAAAGGAAATCTTCTTTCCAAAGCAAATTTTCTTTATTCGATCAAAACGAATGCTTACGAATTGAAAGGAATACTCTATATTTATATATAGATATCTCTATATATTATATACAATATATCTCTATATACAATATACATAACTACATAGTATATTGGGAAGATACACACATATATCCACCTATCACCTACCCATCCATACATACATACATACACACACACACATTAACAATGCTAAGTTTAAATCGTTTTATTTCTTACGAAGGATACCGAGTTTCTTACTAGGGCTTGAGAATGAGGATGGGGAGAGGTTGGGGAGAGGTTGGGGAGAGGTTGGGGAGAGGTTGGGGTTGGCGATGAGGGTAGGTTGGGAAGAAAAGAGATGGGGTGGTAAGATGGATCGAGAGAAGAAATTTTACGACTTGGCACGTGAAACGATCTCGAAGCGTATCCCACGGCCTTCCGCAACGATCCGAGCAATTAACTATATTACGTGGCACGCGATTGATCCTTGTTATAATATTCAACGTATGTCATGTCCCAATTAAAATTTTTATCAACAATATATATATATATATATATATGTAACGTGGATATCGCCCGGGTATCCATCGATTGTTATTGGCATATACGTATATCTACGTATTGTATGTAGATGTGTATACATGCATATAAATATATGTATTGCATGCATACAGGGTGTCTCGTATAAATTTAAACAATTTGAAGTGTCTTCAGTTGTTTTTGATAATGCGAAAGTAAAAGAAAAAGAAAAAAAAAAAAAAAAAAGAAGAAAGAAAGAAAAATTAACTTCTTTTTATAATCGAAAACATTTTTATTATTAGTGTAGATTCGTTGTTTGTAATAAGACGTATTTCAATAGTGCGACGTATTTTAATATTATATATTTTGTAATTATATACTTAATGAAACATCTCGTCGAGATATCTTCT
>NC_060969.1:4414995-4427495 GCF_910589235.1 Vespa crabro | reverse complement strand
AAAGTGGGAAACCAAGAAAGAAGAAGAAAAAGAAACATGACAAAAATTAATAAAACTATAGCTCGTTGTTGTTCATCGAAGGAAGATTCGTCCTATTCCTTTTCTTCTTCCTCTTCTACTTTTTATTTTTACAACACCAAGAGGAGAATATATCGAATACCATTAATATCGAATAAATGGAGAAAAGGTGGCGGATATTTTAAGAAGCGTTCGTTTGTGACGTAAAACAGGAATTGTCGTATCTCGAGAAATTCAATCCTTCGAGTGGTATGTTTACCGAAATAAACCGATCAAACTTGTCCACGTAGCCAACTACCCCTTTGTAGGATTAATTGAAACTTTAACGAAACGTCGAGTAGGAATTATTCGATTTAACGAGGCATTGGCTTGAAGAACACTTGTTTTGCTTCTTACGTATATATTTACGTACATATGTATGTACTTTGTAATTCATTTTATTTCTTTTTTTCTCTCTCTCTTTCCCTAATTATAACATAATATACCTACTTAATCTATCCATTGCGAAATATCGCAAATGGAAAGTAACGTAATTGAAATTGTTAAGATAATTAGTTTGAATTTTCAATAGACGAGGGATTTATCTTGTAATGAATGAATTAAATTGACACGATTACATTAACATTGGTGTTATATCATTTAGTATATAAGTTTCGAAACATATTGGATTATCCTATATCATTAACTTTCCTAAATTGAAGTTAATATATTGATGTAAAGTACGGTACGTACTATATGATGCATTTAATACGAGGACTGTTTCACGAGTGACTTCGTACATTAACATTTTCGAACGGAATTAAGGAAGGATGAAAGAAAGTCAAAAAAATATACAATAGAAAAAAAAAAAAAGAAGAAAATACTCTCAATGATATTTTTTATCCCACTCGCCATCGCTGTTACCCCCCCCCCCTCCTCCCCTATATATATATATATATTTTCAATTCAAATTTCTATAAGTATAAGGCAAAACACATAATCCTCTTTATTTATCTATACAAAGTATAGTGAATATAGTAAACTATATAAGTACGTAACTAGTATTCCATTAGTACTTTATTATATTTCATACTTACATTATATATACATACATAAATATATATATATATATATATAGACATACACACATACACTTTCAACTTCCAAAAAGTTTCACGTCTTGATGTAAAATATTGAGAAAATCTGATTTAACGTGTAAGTTTTGAAACAAATTAAACTATCCTCGCTCATCTATTTTCTTAAATCAGGTAGAGAGAGAGAGAGAGAGAGAGAGAGAGAGAGAGAGAAAGAGAGTATGGTAGTTACGTTGTCTTGGAAATCGATAAGATTTTCCCAAAGAAATAATTCGAAATGTTAAGATGAATCGTTAGTTGTTAAACCTTAGTTCTTAGTTCCTATCTTTAGTTATTACCTTCTTAATTCCCTAAGGGTAATTATTTTCCTTAAAGCTGGATATAATGGGTTAACTCTTTATCAACTAATATTTATATCTTATTGATAGTAACCATCAAAAATTAAAGAGAGAGAGAGAGAGAGAGAGAGAGAGAGAGAGAGAGAAAGAGTGAACAAATTTTTCGAATCGAAGAAATAAAATTTTAATTCTTACGAAGAAAAATTCTCTCATCGTTCTATATTAACTATAATAGTACTTCCTATCTTAAATTAATGTTTCCTATAATAATATGATATCATATCTCTTGTAATATAGAAGGAAACTTAATCAATTTTGAAACTCCTGCGAATTAGAACAGATTTTCCAAGCGATTCGATGACCAGTTTGTAACGTATGCCTATGTGTGTGTGTGTGTGTGTGTGTTATATATATATATATTATATACACATATGTATGTACATATCTAACTCTTGTTCGAAGTTTACTAAACAGTACTAGGTTTGCCATTACATAGAAGGATTTAGATATCGGAGGACGAAAGCTTCCTCTATTATTTAAGGCTCGTATCGAGAACAAGAGAAACGGAGAGAGAGAGAGAGAGAGAGAGAGAGAGAGAGAGAACAGCTTATTTTTAGAAAGAAATATTTTCTACATCATTCTTTTACGATATTGGAAAAGAAAAAGAAATATATATATATATATATATATATATATATATATATAATAGTTAAAGAGAAAAAAAAAGAAAGATAGATAGATGGATGAATGGAAAGAGAGATGGAACGAAGTTTTATCTTATATTCCTTAAATATAATCATTAAAATGAGCATATTCCTTCTTTTTCATTTTTTTATAACATTAGATATTGAAACGGACATAAAAATAGTTATATATTATAATTTGAGAAAGAGAAAAGAGAGTTTATAGATATCTGCTGTATCTTGTTTCTTTCAAGATAAATGCAATGAAACAATTGAAATATTGAAATTACGTGGTTGATATAAAGGTAAGGGGATCGATTCTCCGTAGGGAAATGTCGACCGAAAGCTCTTTGTGACCTTTGACTTCCCTTACCCGTCACTCTCTCTCTCTCTATCTCTTCCTCTCTCTCTCTCTCTCTCTCTCTCTCTCTCTCTCTCTCTCTCTCTCTCTCTCTCTGTCTATCTCTGTCTCTTTCTGCATTACTCATTCTACAATCTAACATGTAATTTAATTTCCTGGTTGATATGAAAGTTAACCGCATCAAAAGGCATCTCGTGGAATCTAGATAAAAGTAAGATCGTGGAGAGAGACCGAGGTCTAGGAAAGAGAAAGAAAAGAATAAAAATTTTTTGACAGAATATCGATTTAAAAATGAGATTTATAAATATCGCTTCTTTTTTCTTTTTTTTCTTTTCTTTTCTTTTTTTTATTCTCTGCTTCGTTATATCTTTCGATTATCCTTTGAATATATATATATATATATATATATATATATATATATATATGTGTGTGGAATAAAAAAGTTTGTCAATATAAAAACAAAAAAAATGTTCCTCGACGTTTGCATATAAAGTTTCGATGCAAATCGAAAGGAATCGCATGTGATAAAAATCTCGTTCGTAAACTTTCCTCGAAGATTTAAAAGTCGAAGTAGGCGATTAAAAGTCGTTGACTCAGCTCGATCATTTCGAAAAAGAATGGGCGAGAACGTAAGAGAGATCGAGAGAGGGAGTGAGAAAAAGATAGAGAGCGCGTATGTATGTATGTGTAACAAATATTACGCAAAATCATAAATTTACGTCGCGTAAAGTAGTTTTTATTTCTTTTCTCTCTTTCTCTCTCTCTCTCTCTCTCTCTCTCTCTCTTTATCTTTTTCCCTGCGATTTTTTTGTCAAGTAAATAAAAACATGACGAACGAATCTCATTTATATCGAAACGATCGAACGTCATCAAATATATTCGCTCGGACGAAATATTTCATTGCCAACGTTTACGTCATCTCTCATTTATTTTTCTTTTTTTCCCCTTTTTCTTATTTTTTGTTCTTCTTCTCTCTCTTCTTTTTTCTTTTTTTTTTTTTTTCTTTTTTTCAACGTGTCTCCAAACGAACAGGTTAATTTAAAGCTCACGGACTACTCGTTCTCGATTAATTTAGCCAAATGTTATATATATGATTTACAATGTAAACAGGATCAATAATTAAGACGAATAAATACATTATATGATCGAATTTAATTAATGAAATACTCGATGGATATGGAACGAGTTAATTTGTTGCAAAAGAAAAAAAAAAAAAAAAAAAAAAAAGAAAAAGAAAAAAAAAGGATTATCTAATCGAAATCAATTGGCTAATTTCAACTTCTCGTTTGTTCGTTCAGTATTATTATTATTCTAATAGATTCAAATATCTTCGATTGTTAGTTAATTTGGACGATTGTTTTTTCTCGAGAAATTAATTCAATAAAATTTTTTTCTAATATATTTGACGAATTTAATGGCTCGTCTCCATAATGAGAATGATGTCAATAAAAAACTTTACGAGATATAATTTATACGAGTAAAATAATTTATCAAAATAAAAACCATAGGGAAATTTCTTAAGCGTTCGTCATTTCATATCGATCGATCTCTCTCTCTCTCTCTCTATTTCCCTTTCTCTCTCTCTGTCTCTCTCTCTCTCTCTCTCTTTCTCTTTTCTACGATATTTCTTTCTCAAGGATACCCTTTAGCCGTGCTTCGTATTTCCCATTCATTCCCAACTACAATTGATACATTCTGGATTATTTTTCACGTCGTTGTAATTATGGAGATGCATGCTCGACGTTCAACAACGAAGAAACGACGACGATGCTCAACAACGAAGAAACGACGACAACGACGAAGAAACGACGACGACGACGACGACGACGACGACGACGACGACGGCGACGACGATGAGTTTCCTTTAGATTGAAATACGTGGTGAAATATGTGGAAGAAAGAGGATTGAAAAGGAAGAAGAAAAAAAAAGGAAAGGAGAAGAAAAGAAAAAAGAAAAAGAAAAAGAAAAAGAAAAGAAATGAAAGAAAAGGGCTTATCGCTATGTCTATAAATTTTTCCTATGTAAAACCGTCTATAAAAGTGATAACGTCTTCGTTTTATAGTTATTCATTCTAAGAAAGAATTATCGTAAGGCATCTATGTAATAATGTTGTTCATGGAAAAAATAGAAAAAAAAAAAAAGAAAAGTAATAGAATAAGTAAAGACAACAAAAAAAAAAAAAAATAAATAAATAAATCTATTTACGTTTACATGTTTTAATATTAATAGTAATTAAAAATGTTTTTGACTTCGTCTTCTTTCATATTAATCACTTGATTAAGTAAAATCTAATAATCAATCTAATTAATCAATACTTACACATCTTTAATTCAATTTATGATTAAAGGATTAAGTTCGATTTAATTGTATTAACATAGTGACAATTAATAATTAAACTTTTTATAACGAAAACGGACAAACTCTTTTTGTAAAATTCTATTCAAATGAATTTATACAATATGCATCTGACAAAATAATATTATTTTATTGTCAAAGCCTTATATACAAACTACATGCTGACTTTAACTATATGCAAAACGCGTATTGAACGGAACACCGTAATGAATAAATTTTTTTATAAATTCACCTCACCTTTCAATTAAACGTTGTTCCTTTTTTCTTTCTTTTTTTCTTCTTTTTTTTATTTTTTATGGTCGCTTCGTTTTTATTTTATTTATTTTTGTATTCCAATCGACACGAAATATCGAGAGAAGGGAACGGTTCGTTCGCGTTTATTGAACTGACACGTGAAGATGACGACAACATGTACGTTCTTGTTATTAATCAAGCGTTGTAAAAATAAATTGGAAAAAAAAAAGAGAGAGACAGAGACAGAGACAAAAAGAGAGAAAGAGAGAGAGAAAGAGAGAGAGACAGAGAGAGAGAGAGAAATAAACGAAGTAAAATAGTACCTAAAAAAAAAGAAAGGATGAAAAAAGAAAAAGGAAAATAGAAAGAAAGAAAAGAGAAAAGAAATAAATATCTAGGAAGACTTAAAACTTCGACGGATCTTTGTTAGTAGTGTTATCTTTTATAGCTCGTGGAAAAGGCAAGTTTGACGTATACACATAACACGTACACGCACACGCATACATAGGCAGAGATGCAGAAACATATATACACACACAGACACATACATACATACATACATACACACACACACACAAACAAAATATGTGAATCCTATGCAAATGTATCATTCAACGAAGTGCGAGCATTCATCTACGTTGGTTACGTGTTGCTTAGCAACAAACCACGCGGACGAACCACGATCAAACGAGCGTATCGTATAAATCTTTTTATTTTATTTTTTTTTTTTTTTTTGTTTCGTTTTGTTTTACTTTTTTTTCCCCTCCCCAAGAGGATGGTAAAATTACTAAAAACTATGTTACGCATGTAAATCCGTTGATTTCGTTCACCGAGAGGTTTAATATGACAATTTCTAATAGTTTGATTTACGTTTTTACGTTTATAATGTAATTATTAATTTAACTAGAATAAAAGAAAAAGAAACGTGAACATATTTTTTTTTTTTTTTTTTTTTTTTTCTTTTTTTTTATGTATTACGTGAATATTTTCATATTTTATTTAAAACTGTATTACATTATACATACATACATATGTGCATACATACATATACGTGTATTAATAATTTTTTAGATTTAATTTAAGGCAAGCATTTTAATTAAATATTATTGCAAATTTTCTGATACGTGTAATAATAATATACACGTAATAATACATTATATTCTGATTGATTTCATATGTGTCAGAATGTACTTTTTTTTTTTTTTTTTTTTTTTTTACGTTAAACGAATCACTTATGTTTCATTCAAAGCGTTATTATATCGTCTAATAACATTATCCATTTATATACGTATATATTTATTTGTCACTTATATAGAATTTATGTAACGTGTATACATTACATGATATCATTTTACATTAATCCAACAAAATTAACCCATATAGAAACATATGTAAGATAACACGTATTATAATAGATAATACGTAAGATAACCTTTCATTGAAAATGTTATTATGTATATAAATATAATAGTATATGATATATCTGATGTGATATTTATCAGAAATTAAACTAAGAGTTTCTTTCGATGAATGAAAGCATAAAAGTGTTTGCAATAGTCTATCGTTTTCAATTCAAAAATGAAGATTTGACATCTTAACGAACGTAATTATTGATAATCACCCGAGATGAACGAATTCAATTAAAATCGTTTGACTTTTTTTCGATATCAATCAGACTATTTTAGTAATTACAACGTTTACTTTTCATTTCGTTGAACATTGGAATTCGATTGAACGTATTTTTAAACGACTTAACATTGGGGATTAAGTATGATTGAACAAAAGATATCGAATATCGATCGAATTAAAATATCATTCAATTAATTAGACAGATGTTTGTTGATTTGTTTTTAGTTGATAAACATGATCGACTTATTTATATCATATATATGAATTATCCAATAAATAATGTGATAATGTTAAGTAATTTATATTTAAATAAATAACATTATAGGATTTGTTTTTTATATTGGAAAATTTTTAATATTTTATATATAAATAAAAAAAGTATGTATATATGTGTGCATATGTGTGTCTGTGTGTGTGTGTGTGTGTGTGTGTGTGTGTATGTGTGTAAATAAAAACAAGTTAATATTATTTTACTGAGAAAATATTATTAGTATTTTATATTTAAATAAACAACAACATTATTATAGATAGTATTATAATTATAAAAATTATAAAAATATAATATTATTATGGAAATATTTTTCTTACGAATAATCTTGAAACATGGAACAGAATAAGGTGGAACTTTGAAAGGATATCAAAGTTATCTCATTACTTAGTAGTATAGCTTTTGATAATTAATCCATTGGGATGAGTTTAACAATAGCTTTTCAATGAGAGGACAATACGATTAAATAAGAAGATGATCACGATTCTTGCCAGAAAATCTACAAGAAGGTAAGGTCCAGGAGTCGAGGATGCAACAGGCTGGAGACTTAAATATACGCTTGCACCAACGAAAAGAGCTAAGAAAGTGGATTGTTCGTTGAGTGTCTCAGAAAGAGAAAGAGAGAGAGAGAGAAAAAGAGAGAAAGAGAGAGAGAGAGAAAAAGAGAGAAAGAGAGAGAGAGAGAGAGAAAGAGTCTAGATGATAATAATCGTTATCAAAAAGTATACTTATCGGATCTTGTCTTTTTAGGAAACGAGCCTTATTGAAATTCCACGAATTTTCACGTTGAAATGTAAATTTTCATGATTTGATAATTTTCATAACAATGATTGTAGCTTTTTAATTAGGCTTAATGGCTTTTTAATTTCAGAATAATTCAACAGAGTAAACGCTGAGTAAGCATTTATTAATCATTTGTAATCTATGTAATTATTTATTAATTATTTATTAATCTATGTAATTTACTAAATTAGTCGCAACCCAATTCTTTTTTCCCGCAAAATAAAATGAATTTTGTTGATAAGAATTTTTTCAGAAAAATTGTTTATAACAAATTGTTAATTAATTATTAACAATACGTTGTAAAAACAATGAAAATTTTGCCCTTTATAATGGCGTTTGATTCGAGTTTCTACGATTTTTAGTTTCGGAGATATACCCATATAAATGATAGGCATGATTATTAATAATATATAAAAAAATTATTAAATAAAAAATAATAATTTGTTTATATTAATTAATCGTTAATTAATGTAATTTTAGAAAAAAATCTAAATTCAGAATATCATTTCTGTCAAAATAAGATGATATTACTTTGTATGAATTTTGTTTATAAAAATTGTTTATAACAAATTGTTAATTAATTGTTAACAATAAGTTGTAAAAACAATAAAAATTTTGCCCTTTATAATGGCGTTTGATTCGAGTTTCTACGATTTTTAGTTTCGAAGATATAACCCAATTAGTGGAAGACATTTACGATGTCCCACTGACCTATATAATTTCATTCATATTAGCTCAGTGACACACTGACCTACATAAATTCCGAGAATTTACGTTGCCCTACTACTACTACTACTACTACTACTACTACTACTATTACTACGACAGCTGTACTATACGAATTATGAATGAAAATTTTTCGAAGACGATATTTTCGAAACGAAAAATCATACAGACTTGAAAAAAACACCGTTTTCAAGCGTATTTTATTCTTTATTTATTTAAACAATGCAATAATATTGTTATAACAAAATCGATTTTGTTAATAATTTTTTTAATTGAATTTTTTTCTTTTGCTTGAATTTTCGAAACGAAAAATCATACAGACTTGAAAAAAACACCGTTTTCAAGCGTATTTTATTCTTTATTTATTTAAACAATGCAATAATATTGTTATAATAAAATCGATTTTGTTAATAATTTTTTTAATTGAATTTTTTTCTTTTGCTTGAATTTTCGAAACGAAAAATCATACAGACTTGAAAAAAACACCGTTTTCAAGCGTATTTTATTCTTTATTTATTTAAACAAAGCAATAATATTGTTATAATAAAATCGATTTTGTTAATAATTTTTTTAATTGAATTTTTTTCTTTTGCTTGAATTTTCGAAACGAAAAATCGTAGAGACTTAAAAAAAACACTGTTTTCAAGCGTATTTTATTCTTTATTTATTTAAACAATGCAATAATATCATTATAATAAAATCGATTTTGTTAATAATAATTTTTTACAAATAGAATTTTTTCTTTTCTCACGTAATAGCGACTTAACTATAATGAAATAATTCAAACAACAAACATTATAATTGTGTAAATAATTAAATATTTCAAAAAATAAAAAAAGAAAAAGAAAAAGAAAAGAATAAAAAAAGAATAAAAAAATAAAAACTATAAATCATGTATGAAAGAATTCAAATAAAGTTTTGAGCATAAGAAAATGGAATTTCGTGATAGGATTAGCGAATCGATTAGAAATTTTGACAGAATCATTCGAACGTAATTAAATCGATTCCTTTGAGTCGTCCAAGTGTACCAAGTTGATGCCGCATTAACAACATAAATTTTCATAGGTTTCTGATGTTCTGTCTATAGGATGAGGAAGGATGTGAACAAGTGAATAAAGTGGGCTAGAGAGAGACAGAGAGTAAGTAACAAATTATTGACCTAAGTCAATGTGTCCCGTCGTACGTTGGGGGATTATAGTCCGTACATAGACGAATACACAACATTATTATGACTCTCATTCTATATGCTATTGCTACTACCTGCCTTCGACGTTATGAGCATCGGTAAACAAGTAACGTATACGTGATATGCACGGTATGTTAGAGAACGTCGACTGTGTTTACAATAGCTTGCAGTTGAAAACGCTGAGAAAGGAAGAGAGAGAGGGAGAGAGAGACAGAGAGAGACAGAGAGAGAGAGAGAGAGATGAAAAGAAAGAGTCATAACGTGAATGACCTTAATACTTGCACAAAGATGATTTTTTCTTTTCTTTTTCTTTTTTTTTTTCTTTTTACGTGGTATATTATACGTGATATTTCTGAGAGTGTGCAAATGAATTTACAATGAAGAAAAAAAAAAAAAAAAAGAAAAAAAAAATTCGATACTATTACACTTCTGCAAAATTAAATAACTTTTTCTATTAACCCGAAGAAATTAACATGTTGTATGAAATGTTTGATGAATTAGATATTAAAAAAAAAAAAAAAAAAAAAAAAAAGGAAAAAAGAGGAATAAAAAAAAAGAAAAACGACCTTTTCTCGTAAGAATGAGGGAAATACATAAATGAAACTGTTTTATAATTCAGGGTGATACAAAAGTTTATGGGCGACTTAAATGTCAATTATTCTTTCCCGAGACATTTTTTTCTTCTTTTTTTTTTATTTTTTTTTTTATTTTTTTTTTTTTTTTTTTTACAAGAAAGAAAAGAGAGAAGAATTAAATTTTTATAAATCCACTTCGTCTGCATTTCTTATATTTTCTTATAAGTTAAAACTCGGCAAAAGTAAATTTTGAATTTCGAATTAAAGAAAAATTATATCTTAATAACAATATTTATTGAAATAAATTATTAAAAACAAATATTTTATAACTTATCGAAATAATCAAATTATTTGTTACAAATGTTGATGCAATGTTATAATAAAATTATATTAATAAAATATAAATAAAATATAAATAAATATATTGCTATATGAAGAAGTATTGTGAAGTATATTAAAATTTTTCTAAGAAAAAAAAAATAAAAAAAAAAAACAAAAAAGATAACTATCGTGGATAGTAATTACAGAATGAAAGAAAGAAAGAAAGAAAGAAAAAAGAAAAAGAAAAAGAAAAAAAGAAAAAAAGAAAAAATTAGGAAAATAAAAGGGAGGAGGAAAAAATAAAAATGAAATGACAATGTATTTGAAGACCAAGAGGATTATCATCATGAAAACTTTTCAACGAGATTAGATTATGAAAAGTTTTTAGAAACGTTAACGTTAGAAACGATTATTTCCCTTTTGTAAGATCAGACATTGCACGTGTACGAGAGAAAGCTTGAGTTTCACGTGGTACAAATTACTCATCTCTAACATGCTTCCTATTCATACCTCTCTATCTACATAGATATATTATATACAATATGGTTACGAATGTATATGTACGTATATATGCATATGTGTGTGTGTGCGTGTGTGTGTATGCAAGTATACGTGAATGCGTGAGAATATGTAATACATGAGATATAGTACGTTTATGCAAAGACCGCCATTTCTCCTATTATTCTATGTTGACCGCTTGTTAAAGCTCATGGCCGTGAGATATCAAGGAACAATGACTTCCTTATACGTCTATATATATATATATATGTATGTATGTATGTATGTATGTATATATGTATGTATATATATGTACATATGGATATAAGTTAAACCAACAATATAATGGTTATAATAATAATTGTACTAATAACAATAATATATAAATATATTATATATACATATATATATATAAAAGTCCAATCAATAATAATAATAATAATATTTTATGTATAGATATGTAGATATTTATATACACACATCTTATATAATATATATATATACATACATACATAAAGACATAGATATAAGTCAAATCGACAATTTAATAATGATAATAATAACTTCATCGATCTATCCTGAAATTATTAGCTGTAACGTCTGTGAAATATTCGAAAAGTTTTCTTTACAGTTTTCTCTTTCTCTCTCTCTCTCTCTCTTTCTGTCTCTCTTTCTTTCTCTCTGTTATTATGTAAGTAACTCGAATTGTCGGTGCTACTTGAGTTTTTAAGTAGTTCTAGTCAGCGAACGATCGAAAGGAAGGCTCATCTGTAATTCATGAGAAATTGAACGGAGAAAGAAAGAGACAGACAGACAGACAGATAGATAGACAGATAGATAGAGAGAGAGAGAGAGAGAGAGAGAGAGAGAGAGAAAAGATGTGAAAAGTCAGAAACGCATACGCTGTCTATATGTATGTATGTGTGCATGTTTGTATGTTTGTTAGTAGAGACAGACTTAATACTTTATATCATATTGTTATATCTTTTTGACTTTTATTTATTGCTTTACCGCGTTAGGTACTTCCTGCAATGTAGGTAAAGAAAAGCTGAAGAATTGTAAGCTATCTACCGTTTGGATCGAAGCCAAACTTTTCTGTATTCCTTTAAAGGTAACTATATCTTTTTGTCAATGTCTATATAGTTATTTCAATGATACCTCGTTTTTTATTTTACTTTAATATCTATAATCATGTGTATATATATATATATTTTTTTTTTCTTCTTTAATTTATAGTATTCATTTAATTTTTTATATATTTATTAATTGACAATATATTTATTTAATCTTTTATATAATGTATATTTAATAGATAATATTTCTTTTTAGGAAAGATTAAAAATCAAAGTTCATTGATATAGATAATTGTGATATGTTATTATTATTTAATCGCGCATTTTATATTATACATATATATATATATATATATATATGTTAATATATATTAATAT
>NC_060969.1:4402495-4404995 GCF_910589235.1 Vespa crabro | reverse complement strand
AAAGAAAAGAAAAGAATAAGTATAAAAAGAAGAAGAAGAAGAAAGGAAAAAAGAAAAAGAAGAAAAAGAGATAAAATAAAATCGTTATCAACGATTTACGATCGTAAGCATTACGGTTTACTTGTGTTTCTTGATATCGAAGTATCGTTAAAGTCCTTCGGAAATCGACTTAACGCGTCATACCCGTGAGATTTTACTTCGGCTTTGAGGAATATCGTCTCGATGGCGACATGACCCGTGGAACACCCGCTGCCAAGCTTTAATATCGCTAGATATGTATGTGCGTTCACACATATATACACAAAATACATACATATATATATATATATATATACGTATATACATATACATGCCTGTGTGTATGTGTATGTGTGTGTGTATAAGAGAACTGAGTGGAACAGCTCGATGAATAGGGCGCCGTGGTACTTCTTCTCTGGAGGCGCTTTCTCGTTAAGAACGCGCATTACGAAACGGAGTTGACTCTCCGTTAAGGGAAGACGAACGATTCTTTTTTTTTTTCACCCTTTCTTCGTCTTTCTCTCTTTCTCTCTCTTTTTCTATCCCTATCTCTATTTCTTTCTATCTATCTGTCTCTCTCTCTCTTTTTATTTCTATCTCTATCTCTATTTCTTTCTTTCTTTCTTTCTCTCTCTCTCTCTTTTTTTTTTCGTATAGACTTTCTTCTAATTCTCTTTCTCTCTTTCTCTCTTTTTTTTTTCATCTTTTTTTCGCATTACTAACTCCTACACTTTTGCTTTTTCCAAATCCCTTTCAGGTGATCCCCTGTGTCTCGCCTCGTATCCTTGATACGTGCCACGCTAATTTAACTGCTCTGTTAACACAAAAGTCTACCACTACTATCTACTACTACTACTACTACTATTATCACTACGTATTACGTGTACTTCTAGTACTCTATTCTCAATATATTTTCTTGAAAGTGGATTTCCTGTGAAAATCACGGATGAACAACATTTTGTAGAAGAGATAGATTATATACTTTATTACGATATTCTGATTTTCTTGAGTTGATGATGATAATAATGTTATTGTTTTAAATTCCTTAATTATTCAGGGTTCCTTGAGTTTTTAGGTAATGACATTTTCGTTCTACAACTCTTAATAGGATTATTGTTGGGAAGTATAACAGATGGTATGTATGTATATCGTTGATAAACTTTTAGTTTTTTTTTTTAATATTTAAAATAAATATTAAAATGTAATGTTGGTACTGTCAATTGATATTTGTTAGAATTTTTTTGTTTGAAAACTTTTTCAATGAGAACTCGTCATACGTTAGAATTATTCAATAATTTTCAAATGAAGATAATTAAGGTCGAAGAATATTTTCAAATACTTTTTACATCGAAATTTACTAATGTCAGAATTTTTTTAATATTTTTTATTGAAGGTAATAATATCAGGATTACGTTTTTTTTTTGTTTTTTTTTTTCTTTTATATGGATATTTTTTATTTCAGGCAGTAATATCAAAATTTTTTTGTATTTCTTTTTTCCTCTCATATCTTTTATTCACGAAAAATCAGACCACATTACTATTCTCATTGAAAAGATATTAAAAGATATTGAAATATTACTACATTAATATGTTTGATATTATATTCTAGAGATTTTATTTTTTCACTTTGTTGTACGTGTTAATACCCAAAAAAAAAAAAAAATTAATGAAATTAATATTTAATTATCACTCGTGCGAATTGAAATTATTTGTATTTTAAGTATTTAAAAAATTTTCCAGTATTTAGATTTGACTAATCGTTAAGTGTCCAGTTAATTTGGATGGTAGTTCACATTAGTAGGGATTCTTGCTAATGGTGGAACATCATTTGGATATATTCCAAGAGATTTAATGGAGTTATGAGTGATTTTATCGCGTAATTAACGCTAAGATTTCTTTTTTTTTTTCTAAATTATCAATACTTAAAGTCACTTTAAAAAATCGTAAATATTAAACCCATTATAATTTTATTTTTTTTTTTTTTTTTTTTTTAGAGAAATTTGTATAAAAAGAAAAGAAAAATAAATATTAATATAAAAGGAAAATTGTACAACGATATCTTTTTCAATAAAGAAATTTAATGAAAAAATCAAATTCTTCATTAAAAATTAATATATAATAATAAAAAAAAATTGGAAATTAATAATTATATTAATGATAATAATTATGCGTCAATTTTTATATAAAAATACAATTACGTATATACGTTAGACTAACATAATCCATTATCCTTAAAAGAAAAGAATCTATCCTAAATAATAATAATAATAATAATAATAATAATTTAAATCAGCAGTAACAAAAGTAAAAAATAATATTTTCTTAGAAAAAATTCTCTTTAAAAATTAACAAACGGACACATTGACACTGACGAATATGCATATTCATGTACGTATCTACCTTAGCTCGTGTGTACCCAAATAAAACGCTTTAATTCTCCGAGATTAGAACTAAACCGCGAGAAACATAGAGAGAGCACAGC
>NC_060969.1:4392495-4397495 GCF_910589235.1 Vespa crabro | reverse complement strand
TCAATACACACATCAAACACATGAGCGCGCACATACGGATAATGATATTCAGTTAACTTCATTGCAGAAATGATGTTTTAATCTAAACATATGATTGGCCAATAAAAACATCGGAATTCGATTCGTCGAACCAATGAAAAAATAAATGTACTTTTACGTTTTGTAAGGTTATATTTAAAAGATATACATCATTGACCTACATAATATTCGGCTCATTTAGTCAATGAAAAAACAGATGTAATTTTAAACTACGTACATTAGTGTAGCATTATAAAAGTATATCTGATCTATATATATATATTGACGGATTTCAATTCATTCTTTAATTTTTAAATTAATAAATTCGAAACTTTCTTATATTATTTTTCTTCCACTTACCTCCGAGTTTTTAAAGCCAGTAAAAATAATTAATTTTAATCTTTTCTCAGGGATAACTTTTTCAAAGTGAGGAAAAAAAAAAAGAGAAGAAGATTTTTACGTTAGATAAAGTCATTATCAGTGTTACCGCAAGGTAAAGTTTACATTTTCATGGAAGATCAATATCAATTTTCTTTTCAATGAAAATAATAATTAATTTAGAAAGAAAAACATCGAGTACGTGTACGTACTACTAAATCGTACATATATATATATATATATATATATATATATATATTTTTTTTTTTTGATTGCTACGAAATATTTTGTCGTTCGGTTTTTTTTTTCGTGTCGATTATTATTCGAAAAAAAATTATTTCAAGAGAGAGAGAGAGAGAAAGAGAGAGAGAAAATATTATTTAATATCTCAAATGACTTAAAACAGTTTTTGTAATCACTGACTCGTATATAACATACACATTACGTTGTCATTGTTTGATGTCCTTGAAGAGGTTAAGGATATCTCATTAAATTTGTAAGCAAATATCATAGCTCGATGAGATAAAGGAGGACAAAGAAAACAAACTGGATAGAGGAAGGGAGGGGAGACTAGAGCGAAGTGTAAACGTTCATCGAGATCATGCAGATGGATCACTTTAATCTAGAATGCGGAGAAGAGTATTACACTGGAGCATAGTTGAAAAGCGTTGACGTGACTATTCTAAAGCGATAACGAAAGAGACAGGCAGGTAGACAGACAGACAGAGAGAGAGAGAGAGAGAGAGAGAGAAAGAGAGAAAGATATCTAATTAGTTAAATATAGTAAAAGTTCATATCTGACATTATACATATATTTTATGAATTTCACCGAATTTCATATGATAAGAATTTGCAAAATCGTAGTATCTAAGTGGGAACAAGGGACGTATTTGTGAGGTATGTATATATGCATATACGTTTTTGGCCGTAAGGGAACGGCAATAACACAAGAATATATATATGTCGACGGAAAAAGAGGTTAGGAGGAGGTTAAATTTTCTGGATCCTCCCCCTTCCAATATGGTATGGTTCAAATAACCACGTGATTTAAAAATAGTCGTTTGGAGAAAAGGAAGTAAATGCGAAGTGTAAAATGAGAAAGAAAGAGTAATATACATATGTATGTATACATATATGTGTATGTATGTATGTATGTATATATACTCGAGAGAAATTCTCACTGGTGAAAATTGATCACAGTGGTTTAACCATTTGACCCGGCACCCACGGCTATCGCATCGTAACATAGAACTGAACAATGGAGCAATTTTCTCAAGCTTTCTTTCTCCCTCTTTGACAAAGGATGAAAACTTTCGAGAAGCTTTCGAAGCTTTTCTTTCTCTTTCTCTCTCTCTCTGATTGTCTCTTTCTGTCTCTCTTTCTTTTACACATGAAAGCAAAGAAACTTTGTAGATTCTTCCTTTCGAGCGCATCTGTGCGCACGAAAAATCTAACAGATGGTAAGATAAAAGAATGAAAGGACGAAAAAGAATTTTCTATTCAGTAGAACTGATACGTATGTTTACATATGTATTTATGTATATATCTATGTATATATAGATATGTATATACATGTGTATGTATATATTTTAAAAATATATACATACGTATGTACATCGTACATGTATACTCGTTAAAGAAATTTTATTAAATATTTTTTAGATAAAAATTGACCAATCAATGAACGTACGTACTATTAATACTTGCGTTCGTATGTTTTTTTATTTCTTTCTTTTAATCTTGTCAACCATATTCATGTACGGTATCTTTTCATTAAAATTTGTTATATACGATATCTTAGAATTCGATGAAATTCTATGAATTTTTATTGATATATCTTCGTTGAAACGAAATGAATATGTCAGATCGAATATGTGGATTGATTTATAAATAATCTGGAAATTATATATTATATATATTTAAATAAATGTTTTTTGTTTTTTTTAGTGAAACGTTTCAACGTCAGTCAGCATAATACATTTATTATATTACACTTTATATTGATATATATAAATTTATATATATATATATTTATATAAACAAAAAATATTACAATTTTAGACATTACTAATTTAATCAACCAAATAGACACACTTATATCATTACATTACCATACTATTTCATCATATTATAAATAAATAATATGTAACACAATGTATTTGAATTATGCATGTTTTAATTATGATAAAATTTCATATTTAAAATAATCCACATAGAATACTATATACATATATATACATGTATATATATGTATGTATGTTAAATAAAAATTGTTCTAATAATAACACATAAACAAAGTTTTTAGAATTAACAATGATATAAGTCATATATATAAGACCTATTTAATATCATGAATATTAACCTCACTTTTTCAATGGATTCATTAATTTGGATACACATACACACACAAATATACATACATATATATATATATATATACACATTTGAATGATCATATGACAGACATAACGTATGCAAATAATATATATTCTTTTTTAGCAAGAACAAAACGAAACCGAAAAAGAAAACTCGAAATCGCTTATACTACTAGTCGAGTTTTCACTCAAGAAAGTAGAAGCGGTGCTGCAGTTAAATCTCGGAGCAAATTAGAAGAACGTAGACGAAAAAAAAAAACGAAGAAAAAAGAAGAGAAAAGAGAAGAAAAGAGAAGAAAAGAGAGAGAGAGAGAGAGAGAAAACTACCATCTCTATCTGTCTCTCTCTCTCTCTCTTTCTCTTTCTTTCTCTTATACAGTACTTGCTATTGTTAATTGGCAGCGACTAGAACGAACGAGTAGAGAGCTTTTCTTTTCACTGGTAGAAACCAGTTGGTTGCTGCCCTTCCCCGCGTCTACTCCAAAACTCTACTACCATTCCCACGGCTACTCTCAACCCTTTCCTGTCCCTCATCGTCCTTTGTTTCCTGTCGTGGAACGTTCATGCTTTTGTCGTATCCGTTACTGCCAATTAACGGGAAACGACGGCTATCGAAGCGAGTATGAACAAAGTTCTCACTCTATCTCCATTTCTCTCTCTCTCTCTCTCTCTCTCTCTCTCTTTATCTCTCTTTCTATCTATCTATCTATCTCTTTCTCTTCATGGAATTCGATTCCTTCGACACCAAGCGACACGTAGTCCTATAAGGTCCTATTAGGTCCTTTGAATTTTCCGCCATAGTTTCTCTTTAAATGACATTCCGTCGATTCTCTCTCTCTCTCTCTCTCTCTCTCTCTCTCTCTCTTTTTCTAGCGTTCACAGTCGAATTTTCAACGTTTATTTTTGGTTAACATGTTTCTTTCTTGGTCGAACGATAATCGAAATACTTTCTGTGATATATATATATGTATGTATAAATGTACATAAGTATATATGTATGTATGGATGTATGGATGTATGTATGTATGTATGTATGCATGTACGTACGTACGTACGTAGATACTTTCATTTCTGACCAATCGGAATGCTAGAAAAGTTCTCAAAAGAGAAAGAACTCAATTCAACATACATACGTACGTATATACGTACTTACTTATTTACTCGCTTATACTACCTACTACTATGGCTACCGTAGTTCGTCGAAAGTATATTTATGACTTTTATGAAAACGACTGGTGAATATTTTTCTTTCAAAACGAACAAATTTTCTCGGGTGTTTTCTTTCTCTTTTACGTATTTACATTTATACATACATATATACGTACCTACGTAGGTATTTACTTATTTACTTACTTACGTCGTACTACGTAGACATATTTTTTGCTTTTGCTAAGTTTCGAGAGCATTATCGAGGTAATTTATGATATGAAGAAATTACATCGTTTTGTACGTAATAGGAACAGCAACGATCATGTATGTATGTATGTGTGTACGCATGTAAGATAAATTCAATTTTTCTTTTCCTCTTTGTTTTCTATCTATCTATCTATCTATCTAACTATTTATTTTTCTCAAGGTTTTCAAGAATAAACATGCATAATTATGTTAACGAACAATTTTGAATTTAAGGTTAAGTTTGGAATACGAATTATATCGTATTAAGAACTTTCGTTATTGTAGTTCGTTAATTTGCAAAATTTATGTGTTCCTTTGATTACAAATCGTAAACAATTATTTTTTTTTTCTTTTTTTTAATTTTCATTAATTAACAATTTCGATAGTCATACCGATTTAATAATAGATCGGTACGTTCCTTTATTTAACCTCTAACCTCTCGTCCTCCTCATTCCCTTTATTATTTATCATCCTTCCATTAGATAATCCACACGATCGATAAATTCAATTAATAATTATTACCCTTTTAATTACAAAAACCATTTATATACTACGAAGATTATAAAAATAGTTTACATTTATAATCCCAAACGAGCTAGCTTTTTTTAAAACCATAGACCGCGTTAATTTTCGTCATGGCCTCGTTAATTTCATTCTCATCGCATTATTCTTCCTTCATTACCAGCGCTACCGTTTTGGTCGCATTTAAGTAATTAAAGAAAATGACGCGATAAATAAACGGGACTCGTAGATAATCTCTTTATTTTCTTCAAAAAAAAAAAAAAAAAAAAAGAAGAAAAAGGAAAAATCATAACCTAAAAAAAATAAAGGGAA
>NC_060969.1:4379995-4387495 GCF_910589235.1 Vespa crabro | reverse complement strand
ATGGTCAAAGATTTTCTTGCCTTAAAGTTCGTGCTACGATCAACCTCCATACTGTGCAAGTTTACATGGAAAATAAAGAACAGATATTATTTTTCTCTCTTTCAAATTCATTAAATAAAATAGAAAAAGGACGATCAACGTATTAAAAGATTTTTGAATGGAATAATAAAAGTAAACAAATAAAGAAATAAAATACTTACAATTTTTTATCAGATTGTGGTGTATTTTCAATTATCTCATCGTCGCTAGAAATATCTTCGGCATTCTGTAAGAGAGCAAAAAAAAAAAAAATATATATATATATATATATATATAAGAAAAAAAGGAAAGAAAAAGTATTGGAAATAGCAAACAAGCAAATCTACCTTGTTACGAAGATTTGTTCTTTCTTTCTCGTGATTTTTCTTGGATTTCAATGGCGTTTGCAACGAGCTCTCTAATCTGTTTTCCGAGGACAATGTTTTTATATTTTCGTTCGACTTTCCTAAACTTTGCAAATTGTCTGTACCAAAGAGATCTTCTTCGAGAGCATTGAGTAAAAGTTGATGCTGTGTTACGTCCAATAGAGAATCGTAATCGCACGTATCCTTTTGTTCTCCTATAATTTGACCTTTGTCATTATCATTCTCGTATTTATCTTTCCCAGATATCATCAATGTTGCCCTTTTATTTTCGGCTTTTTCTTTACTCGTTATAATATCTTTTTTAATCGAATAATCTTTTTTATTATTTATAATGTATCTAGCGGTTTCATTCTCCTTGTTAGAATTATTGAAATTTTCTATCAATGTATCATCATCATCATCATCATCATCATCATTATTATTATCATCATCATCATCATCATCCTTCTCCTTAAAATTTTCTTCCATTTTACTGTCATTTGAATCGGCCAAGAAATCATTGGTCTCTATGCAAGATGATGTCGTTAATGGTATAGAATATTTTTTATCTTTATTTAATAACTCTTTGGTATCGCCAATGAGATTTTCATCGGTAAAGAAATTCGTAGTTAAACTATTCGTTATGATCTCAATCTCGTTCGAACGATCATCAATCTTTTCCATCGATCGATCTACCTTAGTTGTAATCTCATTGTCATTCATTCTAATTGATTTCACTTTATCTATAATATCATTGTTCAATTTTTCAGGTTCTTCCTTTTCAGGAATTGTTTTAACAGGCGTACCAAAGTTATTCCATGAATCGAAAACAATACTTTGAGGAATCATCGTCATTGGTTTATTCGATATCACTTTGGTACTCTTTAATTTTTCTAAATTATCTTTACCGATGGATCTCTGTGACGTATTCAAATCATTACACCAATCATTTACGATTTTGTTAACGAAATTATCGTCATCCGAGTCTTCTGATGTTATACGTTTTTTCTTAGAGGTTTCAACTTTTTTGTCGTCTATATTACCTTCGATATTTATCTTTCTCTTTCTTGCTAAACTATTATCAGAGTCTGAACCCTCATTGGCCATCAATTCTATTCTCTTGTAATTGCCTTTTGATTCGTTCAACGTATTACTCATCATTACTTTTTTATTATCCATATTATTATCTGACTGCAAATTGAGTACATCTTCATTATGATCTTCGACATCTATTCTTCTCTTTTTTCTAAGACTATTATCAGTATCTGAACTCGAATTGATCAACGCTATCCTCTTGTATTCATTTCTCGATTTTTTATTATCCATATTATTACTAGATTCTGAATTTAATGATATAATCGTAGCATCCTCGTGATTTTTTCTTATTTTATTGAGACTTTCGTTAAATCTTATGATTTGAGTTAGATTATCAATCGATTCACTATAATTCGAATCATTATCATTGCTCGATCTTTCTACTTCTCTTTCACTTTTTATTTTCTTAACATTATGAACAATTAATTTTCTTTTATCCATTTCTTTATTAATTTTTATCGAAGTATCATCCTTCCTTTCGGATTTCGTTCCAAATTCCGATGGTGTTGATTCACGACAAATCCTTAATTTTACGGGTAGAATTGTATCCGTCATCGATTCCAAATTGAGAAACTTTAATTGCGAATCATTTTCCGGTGACATCATTCTAACGATGCTCGTTATCACAGGCTTCGAACGGATACCATTTTTATCAATGGTCCTTAAAGGGACTTCATTCGCACTCTTGGATATATTTATTATATTTTTCTTCGCAGATTCGTCAACGTTGAATTTGACGTATCGTTCGTTGCAATCTACTACATTGACAGTTTTATCTTCAGATATTGGTTCTTTCAATGAAACCAAAAGAACGCCTAAAGAATCTTGAGTAGAATTTTTCGAGGAACATTTTATATTTCTTTCTTCGATCAATTCTATCGGATAATTTTTAACATCCTTCTCGACGATCAAACTGATCGAGGATCCTCTATTATCTAAATTGCACGCTTCATCCAACGTCTTATCAATTACCAATGAATCCTCCGATCCTTGTAAAGTTATCAAGTTAATATTCGAATTATTTAAGAACGAACCTGATAACGTATTAATAATAGATTCTTTTCTAATAGGTCCGAGCTTATAAAATTTCACCTTTCTTCTATTTTTAAATACCTTGCCCAATTTATTGAACGGTACGATACGCGTTTTCTTATCGTCCCTCACGAGAGAATTCGTGATTAATTCGTTAGGATCATTCTTCTCTTCCGTAACGTTTCTTCTCCGTTCATCGTTATCATATCTTGGATTAACATTGTCAATGATTTCGTTAACGGTAACACGTTTAAACGTGTCTTTGGATAATTTATTATTACGGTTCATTTCTTCCATCAAATTGCACTTGACATTCGAGAATTTTGATATGCCAGGTGATATTGCAATATCGTTAGATTTATTGGCGCACATTTGATTTTTCTTCAATGACAGCTTCGACATAGATTCGTTCAATCTTGGATTTTCATTGACTTTGATCGGTGTACGTACATTCCTTGGGGATAATAAAATTTGACTGTTACATAATATATCATAACGTTCCTCGAGATTAATCTTGACAGGTGTAACTTTACGTGGCGATTGTTCGACGTTAGAAAAATTTATTATCGTCTTAGAATCGTCACGTTTCTTCAATGACAATTTCTTCTTCGAAATCGTTTCTTGATCCTCTTGATCCTTTTGATACGATTGATACTGATCAATTTCATGAACGTACGTAATTTTATCGGAATTACTCGTTGTAACACCGATGATGTCATTCATTTGTTCACGACGCAAACTCATTATCGGAACTCTTCCTTCCTTTTCCAACGAGATAAACGACGTATTTTGTGATACTTTTTGTTCGTCTTTCTCATCCATTTGGTCGTTCGAAAAGGATATATCGTGTAAGATCGAACACGAGGGAAATATTCGATTATCGTCATCTCGACGATCAATTAAATTTATTGATTCGTCATTTTTATCACGTGACGACGTTACGAATCCTAAAATTCCCGTGGACGATTTACGTCGTTGTTCCTTCCTCGTCATTTTTTTCCCAAGGAATTCATCGGACGTTCTAGTCACGAAACCGCTCGTACTTTGTACACTGACGTCCAATGATTTTAATTTCTTCTTTTTCGTACGCATTTCTTTGCCAAATTTAACGACCCTATTCCAAGTTTCTTTAGTCGTATTAACAGATCCCAATTGTTTATTCGAATCTATTGGATCGATATTACCCGTTAAAGAATTTTCTCCATGGGAATTTTTTTTCAATGATTTTTCTACATTCGCACGTTCCTTTATTCTCGCGTGAATCATTTCGTATTTCAATTTAATTCCCGTAGAATCGTCCTTGATTTTTTCCTCGGGAAACGATGACCGTGTTGTTGCTTTCCTTTTGTATCCCTTACCTCTTCCATTATTCGTGACTCGAGATTTCATCGAATTGAATGATTCTAGCTTTACGTTATCTTCATGTTTCTTCGTCATCGAATGTTCCGATTCGTAAGACAACTTTTCCACTTTGATATTACTACTGGACGACATCAAGGATATACCAGATACTACGGTAGCAGTGTCATCTAAACAATTGTTTCTCATATTGTTAGGACTTAACGTTGGCTTTTCAAATTGTTCAGCGTTGGGTAAATTTTTCAACCAATTTTTTATTCTCTTCTCTTTCATAAAGCTTGTCTCGTCTTTTGTACTTAGATTTCGTTGGGGCGAAGAGAGAAGTGGATAAACTCCGGATAATCCATCGGTCGATGAACTTCTCCTTTCTTTTCTTTTATTTGCGTAATCATTTTTCTTAATTGTATTATTCTTATTATATTTTTTACAGGTATCATTTATTTTATTTGAGATATCTAGACGCGAGGTACATCCTTCTTCTTCTTCTTCTTCTTCTTTTTGAACAATATTCTTTTTCTTAAAGAACGACGAAATCTTTTCATTATTTTTTCTTTCTTCAATCGTTTTCGTTGAGCTCGATGCATTGTAACATTTAGAACTTGGCGTGGCGTAACCTTCCCTCGTGTTACGCGGATTTTTTTTATAAGAGAGTACTGTAACACACGTTTATTCTTATTTTAGTTTTATAGAAACAAAAAAGGAGACAAAAAAAAGAAGAAAAAAGAAAAGTAAATAAACATAGACCAAAATAATATATATATATATATATATATATTAATAGAATCGAAAAGAAAATTCATTTATATTTAATTAAAATAATGATAGAATTATAAATCGTATAATAATGTATCATTCGTGTCAATTATGATTCATCATTAATTTTTGAAAATATTAAGAATCTATGTTCATTTGTCATAGACTTGTAATATATATATATATATATATATATATATATATATATATATATATATATATATAAAATATTCTTGATTTCTTACTTACTGTCTATATTTACATCTTCATGTATAGCATGTACAAGTTTTTCGAAACAATTAATACACTTTTCAGTATGCTTGTCCTTTGAAATACTTCGTCTTTGAAGACCAGTGTTACATAGAGGACATTTAGTATTTTTCTGACTTAGTACAGTTCCTATACATGTGCGACAAAAAGAATGTCCACATCTTGTCTTTACGGGTGAAGAAATCATATCCAAACTATAAGAAAATCAATAATTATATATCAAGTTATAAATGATTTATTTTTATAAATATAGAAGAAATATAAGTGACAATTCAGTTAATATTACAAAGAATATACTTTAATGTATCTATAAAGATATACAAAGATCAGTTCTTTGCATATACATTTTAAAATGCATAAAAACTATTGTAGAATTACATATATATATACATATACATATATATATATATATATATATGTATGTATACAATTATCAATCCATTACAACAATATAATACACGTAATAGGAAATGAGCGTTATCTTATCAACAATGTCTTTTTTAACCTATGATCTAAGTGACCAGGAAAAAAGAGAAAAAATATTAAAAAAAAAAAAAAAAAAAGGAAGGAAGAAAGAAAAAAAGAAAGAAAAGATAAAAATCCAATAAATAAAACATCAAAAATTACGTTTATGACGATCGATAATCGTGAAAATTTTATCGACAGTCATTCTCGTTCCAATCAATTTATTTTATTTGTTTTCTATTAATATGACAGAAATATGCTTACCAAATTCTGCATTGTAGACAATTATGAATAGACTTGACTGCGTCGTATAAAATGTCAATGGACGCAATTTGATCCTCCGTCATTTTCTCGATTATTAAAATGTAATAGGAACTAACAAAAAAAAAAAAAAAAAGGAAATATCTCACTATCCAAACATCATTACATATTTGATTTCACAAACTCGTAACACAACCTATACACCTCCATTTCATCCTTCTTCGTCAAGGAGTAGTTTTGGGTCCCTTACGTTATATGACAATGCGGAGTTTCTAAATTTCACCGCAACACGTTTGTAGCGCTGCGAATACAAGCTTAGTATTATTTGAGAAATTCGCGGGGAATAATTAATTGAGATATTTAAAAGAAAAAAAAAATATATATATATATATATACAAATTTAATTTTCCCGACAAATAAATAAATTCATTTGTTTATCCATTTGTTATTAATTCCAATGTAAACTTTTGATACAACGTTGATTTGTTGTATCGTTGTAATAAAAAAAAGTAAAAAAATAATTAAAAAGCAAGGAAAGAAAAAAAAAAGAACAAAAAAAAAAAAAAGAAAAAAGAAACAAAAAGGAAAGAAAACATTATTTTCGCGAATATTTAAAACAAATCCAACGAACTATTCGAGATGAATCATCATCGATCTGATATCGATCGTTCGATATTTGGTGGGCCCTTTCCATCATCGAGATTTGGCGGGCTCTACTGCGCATGTCAGGCCGCCATTTTGTGACGTAGTACTTCGTACACGAGAAGGTAGGGGTTACGCAATAAACCGGTCCACGAGTCGCGTCAGTCCTTGTTGATATGTCGAGCGGTGATGTAGTGTCGGTAACGTCTCGTGCTCGTGATCATTATTATTAGTATTAATATATAAAAATAGATCGTTTCGCGTTTTATGTATCATTTTATTTCTCTCTTTCTCTTTTGTATTTTATTAAAGGAAAAATACATAGGACGGAAGAATAAAATCTTGTCTTTTTTTTTTTTTTATTGGTATCCCAACTACGAAATATGGCGTCTTTTTATTTCAAGGACGAGTGCATAGACCAGGTATTCGTTTAATTAATTTCCTTTTCTTTTCTTCCTATCTTTCTTTTCCTTTTCTTTTATTTTATATATATATATATATATATACACTACTACCTCTCTTTACAAACTTAGAGCAGAAACGGGGCGCGAAAAAGTTCCTTTCGAGAACGTAACGCGTTAGCGATGCTTTTCATAGGTGCAGGCAGGGTTTAGAAATTTTACAATAGACAATGGGTATACCGTCGTCACAAAGCCCACAGCGGCCATGAATATAATCTTGCCGTTGACTACGATTCGAACTGACGTGCTTCATATTTAAACCCATTTACAAGTTGCCGGAAACGTGACGACCATGTATATGTGTGTCTCACTGTATGCGTCGCTATGTGCATATGTGTGTTGTTATATGTGGACACACCATACCGCATCTCAGAAGCGAATCAAGACCCTGACTACATATTAAAACGAGGGTTTAGTGGCTCTAACAATTCTCTGAGCTCTCTGGAGGCAACTATATCTAGATCGATTTATTATTCCTATCAACGATTCTATGTATATTATAGCTTATCATTCGATACCGTTCTATGAGAGAGAGATAGAGAGAGAGAGAGAGAGAGAGAGAGAGAGAGAGAGAGTATATTATTCAGTACATATTTGTGTACAACTATATTTACGTATTCGTCGTATATATATATGTATGTATGTATGTATGCATGTATGCATACAAAACTATTATATACGTTATAAATTATATTTCGATATAATTTGACAAAAATATTATTTCACATATATTTACCTGTATTTATATATTCATTATTTTTATATATCTCTCTATATAT
>NC_060969.1:4337495-4374995 GCF_910589235.1 Vespa crabro | reverse complement strand
ATAATTACATTAAAGTATAATGCGAAACAATATAAGATATTTCGTGATTTGTACACACATATGTTAAATTATAATATGTCTTTGGAGATTAATTTTTAAACGAACGAAAAAAGTAAAAGAAAAAAAAAAAGGAGAAAGAAGAGAGAGAGAGAGAGAGAGAGAGAGAGAGAGAGAGAGAGAGAGAGAGAGAGAGAGAGAGAGAAAAGAAAACCAATTAACATTACTAACCAAACGTTTCAAGGCAATTTAACTTTTAAGAGAGAAGAAGATCAAATGAATACGATTTAAAAATGTATTTATCCACCATCTTCGTTGTTAACAACGTTCGTAATAATACGGAATACGTCTAATACCGAAGCTCGTTTGCTCAGTTTTCTTCGGGTCGGTTGATTCGAAGCAGTTTACGACTAAAAGGGACGAGTACGATAACTGTTCTGAAAGATTCATGAAAGTGTAAACAAGACGGGGTGTAGTTTTAGCAGAGGTAGTAGAGGCCAGCTTCTCTTTCATTTGACTTCCAAATAGTAACGAAAAAATTTTTCGATAAGAATTTTAATGTGCAATCCTTAAAAGAATTTCATTCCAATTTCTATATTCAATAATCTTCGTATCATAAAGTGGATAAATCTTTTCTTCGATTTCGTAATATTTCTTGCAAATGACATTTACATATTTCCATATTCCTTTATAATTTTTTTTTTCTCCTTCCCTTCTAAAATTAGATAATGTAAAAGTTATAATATTATTTTCATATTTATATTATATATATAATTATACTATATGTATATATATATATATATATATATATATATACACAATTCAATTATAAAATAATTTATTATAGTATGATATTAATAAAGTTATATACATAGCATAGTAAATTTGTAATATATAATATATACATATAATATAAAATAGTATATACGATATAATTATTATCAGGATTATTATTATTATTATTATTACTATTATTATTATTATTCTGTTATAATATAAAGTTTAAAAGTGTACGACTGAATAATTGAACGGTACTATAGAGGATTAAACTAAATACTAACGTTTAAATTCTTCTTGTTCGGAAACAGATAGAGTCGTTTATGCTATCCAACATTGTCGAAACATGTCACACACAGTAATACGATTTAACGAGCCATGATGTGATCCGTGAAAGTACTTCGTTCAATCTTTATTACTATCGTTCTCGTTCTAGTTAATGTTTTTGTGAGTCATATAACAACGTATAGACGTATATACCACAAGAGGGACGGGGGGGGGGGGAAGACGGAACGATAAATTAAATTTCTTTTTTCTCTTTTTTTTTCTTCTTTCTTTTTTTTTTTCTTTTCTTTTTTTGAAAGTGGTTGAACCTTCTACTTCTTCTATTTAATTTTCGTATAAATCGTAAATTCTACTTATCAGATTTGCAAATCTTTTGTTAAAAACGGGAGGAAAGTTTTTCCTCGTGGTACTTACGAAAATATGTTGGATGATTATAGAAGTCAAGGAAAATATTGTGTCTATAAATATGTATATATATATATATATATATATATATATATATATATATATATATATATATATATATATATATTTACTAACTCGGAAAAAAATTAGTACTCAGACTGCGTAAAGAAGGTACACATATAGTTATTTTTCTTTCTTCTTTTACTCGAGTACTATGTTTACTTTTTTCAGAGAAAATATTAATTGGGAAAAAAATGGGAACGCCGTGTACTTTTCATTTGGGTACTGAAACTTTGTATATAGTACGATTAAAATTATTTAGAATTTTTAATATCCTTTGTTCGTACATTATTAATATCATTAAAAAAAAAAAAAAACAAAAAAAAAAAAACAAAAAAAAAACAAAAAAAAAAAACAAAAAATCGTATTCGCGAAGATAAATATTTAATTTTACTTATTTATATATTTAATCTAATTTAATCTTCACGTTGATATAATTTATTATATTTCATATATAATTTATGATTTATTTTTCCTTTCTTTCTTTTTTTCTTATTTTTTAGACACGAAAGAAAATTAGATTATCATTGACAAATATTTATTACGTTTCGTTAATTATTAATGAAATTACCATAGAAAGAATTCTTCATGAATTACTTCATTAATATATGATTCAATTGATGAAGTTATTTTTACATTACATATATAATTCTTTTTATAAAAATAAAATATATTTATTAAAAAGAAATATATATATATATATATATAACAAAAAAATTCTTTAAAGAAACGTTCTTTTAAATTTATCTTAATAAACGAGAGAAAAGATTTGTCATGAAAATTATTAATTCACATCCGAGGATTGATATTTCACGTTACAAAAAAAAAAAAAGAAAAAGCAAAAAATAATCGATATATTTAGATAAGATGAAAAACACGAACGATATCTGTTTACTCTTTCATTATCTTTCATTTTGTAAGATAAAAATATGAAAGGGGGAGAAGGTGGCGGTAACACCGGGTTATATGGCTGAAAGAAAAAAATACGATAAAATAAAATAAAATAAAATAACGAAGGTAGGATGAAATTAAAATTAAAAAATCCAAAGAAATATAAATCACGGATAAGATAATCAAAATGAAAAAAAGAGAGAGAGAGAGAGAGTATTATAGAATAAAAATGAATTTAATATAAGATCATATATGCTCGGGGTTGTTAAACAGGCTCTTTAGGAAACGCCAAGGGTTACATCATCCTCGCACTTTTGATTGGCGTTATCTCAATGGTGATCGGTTGCTGGTTATCCGATAACTGTTGGTCACCCGAACCAGAAGGGGTGGTCACCCTCGCATAGCCTAGTGCCGATTTTCGTTCGTCTAGGCGATAACAACTACTACGACGCCTACCATCCTATACGATTCTCAATGAATCGAACGGTCAGCGTCCTTCGCAACGACATCAACAACAACAACAACAATTACAACAACTACAACTACAACAATTGTTACAACAATTACAACAACAACAACAACTATTTCAACCTCAGCAAATGGAAGAGCAACGTCGACAAATTGAACGATTATTTCAGCATCAAAGACGACCCTTGCTCGACATTAACGACAACGACACGCTTTTACGCGTATGATCGTCATGAATCATAGATCATAGATCATAGGTCATAGATCATTGTCAAAGGTCATTTTTATTAAACTTCTCTTTTTCTATTTCTTTCTCTTTTTCTCTCTCTCATATCTGTCTTTGTTTCTGACTCTCTCTCTCTCTCTATCTATCTCTCTTTCTCTTTCATTCTTTTATGAGAACGAAAGAAAGGAAGGAAGAAAAAAAGAAAGAAAGAAAGAAATAAATAAACGAACAAATGAACCGGCTGCCGATTAACGAAAAAAAAAATAAATAAACAAACTACGATCCTCGCTTCGCGTTCCTAAATGCATCGACGATCTCCGCCCGTTCCAAATGGAGAAGTATCAATGTTTAAATACAAAAATACTTCAATTCATTGATCACGATCGAATCTCATAATTATATATATATTTTAGTTAGGATCGCGAAGTATAGGACTATATATATATATATATATATATGTATGTATATATATATATATATATATATAGTTATGATCCTAATCTTTCATTCAGGAAAGATTTATAGAATTGTTTAGCGATCGATTTTCATCATAACTAAATATAATATGGCTGTTGATTAATTACAGTTATTAATAATTAAAGAAAAAAAAAAAAGAAGAGGATAATTAACATAGGCCATCGCTCGGCTCTAATTAAGATTATTATTATTATTATTATTATTATTACTATTATTATTATTATAATCCGTAACAGTATACATCCGTATATATATATATATATATATATATATATATATATATATATATATGCGTATAGTATTATAGATATGTATATAGGTATTATATAGATAAATGCTTAGGTACTTACGACTATAAATATTTATCGCGTTTAGATTACGTATAACACGCCTTTTTCGAGCGTTTGCCAAAAATAAGCAGCGATATAAATCAAGATCGCTGATTTAGGGGGAGGGGCCAAATATATTTGATCGAGCTTGTATAAAAAAAAACGTAATCTTCTGTCGATAGAAAATCAAAGAGAGGCCTTTTTGTTAAGGTTTTTATTTTAGCGTTCAACGAAATTAATTTTTTTCCTCCTTTTTTTTATCCTTTCTTTTTTTTTGTTGTTTTTTTTTTTTTTTTTTTTTTTTTTTTCCTTTTAATTTTCATCGATTCCTTCAGATGTGTTGAGAAATATCTAAGAAGCCAATCAATACAACGAAATTTTCTATTCTCTCTTTCTCTCTCTCTCTCTCTCTCTCTCTCTCTCTCTCTCTCTCTCTCTCTCTCTTTCTCATATATAAGTGTAAAAATATTAGATCAATTCATGAATAAGTTCTATTCATTGTTACAATAGTAAAAAAAGAAATATATATATATGTATATATATATTAGATTATATTATAAACTATATTTTATATATATTATATATAATATATATTAAATATATTAATTATAATACAAATTATATTAAATATAATTTAAATTTAATTCATTTATCTACCTAATTGAAGATAATTAAATGAAACATTTTGATTTAAAAAAAGAAAAAAAAAAAAAGAAAAAAAGAAAAAGAAAAGAACACGTTCTGAAATCAATCTGCAAAATTAACAATTTTGATTTTTACGTGTAACACTTCTTCGTTCGTATATTAATCGAATGACCGCAATGAGCGCGAGTCACAGTGGCTGATGGGGTTTATCATAACGTACAGTGTGTGAGTATTGTAATTGGTGAAATGCAGTTTGATTCGTGCAGGCTAAAAGCCACAGACAATTCCATCGGTTTACTACGTTCGAACGAGCTGACCGTTGTTGTTCTAACGAAGCTTTAATCATTGGGTTTGCTTAAAGTAGTGCTTTTCCTTTACGTAGGTAACTAGTTACTTGGATACTCCAATCGATAATGTTATCAGCTGTTCAAAATTGAATTGCAGAATATACGGTTCATCAGACTTTAGTTAGTTAAATCGGTTATTACCTGTAGGTAACCGATTAATGGATTGCTGTTAAATACTTCAATATACGGAGTTATTATGATTACTATTATTATTAATTTTTTTTTTTTTTTTTTTTTTTTTAGATATTTATCGATTATAATCTGATCGATTTAAATTATATATATCAAGAAATATACAATTTTCATCGAACTTTGGTGATAAAGTCAAATTGAATTAGAATAAGTATAGGATTAATGGATTGTCCAAAATATTTGAATATTTTTGGAATTATTATTATTATTATTATTATTTATTTATTTTTTTTTTTTTTTAAAGAACAATTTATTAGTAATATCTAATTGATTTAAATCGAAATGGTATATAATTTTATCAAATTTGAGATAGTTGAATCGGACAAATTTAGGTATCTCATTAATAGATTTGTAAAAGAAAAAAAAAAAAAAAAAAAAAAAACAAAAAGAGAGAATTCAGAATTATTTTCAAATTCATAATTATATTTTTTTTCTTTTTTTCTTTTTTTTTTTGGAATCATTAATAATTATATCGAAAATAATTCATCCTTTTTAAATCTAATCGTAACTAAAAGTAACTGCGAAATATTTGTTTCCATTCAACGTTGAAATAATCAAATTGAAATAGGCTAAGCTATCTGATAATTGGGTTAGCGTGAATACTAATTGGAACATGTCGAATTAATTATTTTACAAACAATTTATGAATTATATCCCATCGATTAAAGTGGACAAATATTTATCAAAGTTAATTCGTTTCGACTTAGTAATTATGTTGAAAGCAATTAATCGATGAAAAATTATAAAAAGTAATGTGTTTGACCGTCCATTAAATTATGTTAGGATCGCATAATCAACGACGATTATTTAATTAAAATCTAAATTGACAAATTTCGTTGTATTTAAATTGAAAGAAAGAAAGAAAGAAAGAAAGAAAGAAAAAAAAACAAATATTTCTCTACTCGAATATTATCTCATACAATTGATTCGTACGTCGACGCATTACTGAACATTTAATCATACTTACGATTATTATAATATTATTAATCGATGTTAAATTTAAGATTTTTTTTTCTTTTTTTCTTTTTTTTTTACGAGTTTCAACGATGCAAAACAAGAAAACGATAATCGTTTTACGTTCATCGTCGGTAATAATAGTGATCGCAGGGAGAGAGATAAGAAAGCAATAGAGAGAAAAATTAAACAAAACAAAACAAAAAAAAAACAACAACAACAACAACAACAACAAAAAGTAAAAGAACCATAAAAGAGGACAAAGAGAAGAAAAAATGAAAAATGGCAAGACAACAAATTTTCGAGAACGAGCTCGCGATAATGATAAAAGAAAGTATAATTTAGTTCGTTTGTCCGTAGTCGTGACGATCTCGTCATCGAGCCGTGATTGTTGAGGGTTGTAGAGAAGGTAATATATATATAGTAATAATAATAGTAGTAGTAGTAGTATTAGTATTAGTAGTAGTAGGGTAAAATACGAAATAGGTCAACAGCCGCGGCTTCTCGTTTCTCCTTCATGCTACTAATGGCTCGCGTTATTGGCAGCAAGAGGAGTCTATATCTGTGTGCACCAAGAGAGACTCTCGCTCCTAATTTCTCTTCGTAGGCGAAGATACGCTTTTGAAAGCATGATGTACGTATATATATATGTATGTATGCATGCATGCATGTATGTATGTATGCAGTGATTTCCCTCTCTCTCTCTCTTTCTCTTTTATCTCTCTCTCTCTCTCTCTCTCTCTCTCTCTCTCTCTCTCTCTCTCTCTCTCTCTCTCATTTTTGGGACTCAGTACTTGAACCTCTTTTATATCTTTATTCGATGACTAAGAATAGGTTTGATAGCAAAGATCAGTGAACAATTCTAATGCAAATCGTTTCTCGCTCCGCCTTTTCTCAATTATTCTCCGTCGGTTTTAAAAATATAATTTTTCTCTTTTTTTCCTTTCCTCTGTCTCTCTCTCTCTCTCTCTCTCTCTTTCTTTCCCCCCACCCACACCCCCCTAATCATTAGCATATCCAAGATTAGAAGGATTAGAACGAGGGACGATTAATTTGTTATATTTTCTTATATAGGTTATATCGCGTTCTATGGATTTTTCTTTAATTAATTAATTAATTAATTAATTATTTTAATGTCGAGATTAAATGGGTCGAAAAGAGAGAAGTTTGGTAGTGTTTTCTTTTCTTTTCTCTTTTTCTTTCTTTTTCTTTTTCTTTTTCTTTTTCTTTTTTCCTTTCTTTTTTTCTTTTTTTTCCCCCCAAAATTAGGAGCTTTATTCAGAAAAGATATTTGGTATTGGCCCTTGAAGGTTTACCGTTCTATGGATTTTCCCTTTTTCATCTTTTTCTTTACTTTTTCTTTACTCTTTTTTTTTCTTTTTTTTTTTTTTTAAAGATTAGAAGGATTGAAAAGAGAGGAAGATTTTGATATTGTCTTTTGAAGATATACCGTCTATGGATTTTCTTTTTCTTTTTTTTTTTTTTTTTTTTTTTTTGAGATTAGAAGGATTGAAAAGAGTGGAAGATATTGGTATTGTCTTTCGAAGGTATATCGATCTACGGATTTTCTTTTCCATTTTTTTTTTTTTTTCAAGGTTAGAAGGTTTAGAAAGAGATGAAGATTTTGATATAATTTTTTTTTTGTTTTTGAGATGTCGTTCAGTGTTTTCTTTTTTTTTTTTTTATTAATTTATCTTGAAGTCAAGATTAAATTTGTTAAAAAGATCAGATACTATTATATAATTTCAATTACGATATAATGTTAGATTAAAAATATTCTGATTATCATAATGATAATATATTACTGAATATTGCAATGTATAAATAAGTAAATAAATATAATATATACATTGCAATCAGTCATCTTAAATTTTGACTAAAAACATTTCTTTCAAACGTTAGGATGATGATACACATTGAGAAATATTAAAATTAGAAATTAGATAAAATTGCAATGAAATCATTATGAATTTTAATTAAATCGATGTATTCGAAGATAAAATATTACTTTCAAATATTATCATCAATATATATGCATACATAAAAGTTATTTATAATTATAACAAATATATATATATATATATATATATATATATATCTATATATATAACAGTATCATATAACATTAATTTATTCTCGTTTATCTTCTCGACATTATCCAAGCAACATTTCAAAGGAAATCCTTGGAGTACACGCATCTGGCGTTATCTGAAATGGATTGTTGCACCTGTAGCAGTCGACTGCTATTGCATCTGCTCAATTGCATTATACCGGAAAGGCTTCGGAAATATACAATTTGTCATTATCAAGAATCAATATTTATTTTATATCTATGTAATAAGTAATCTCGTTTTAATTTTATTTTTATTTTTATTTTTATTTTCAATTAATTATATATACTTTTCTTTTTTCACTTTTTGACCTTTCAAAAGACAACAGAACGGATAGAAATTTTTTTCTCGTATCCTTCGTTATTATTTTTCTTCTTTCATTCTATTTTCTTTTTTTTTTTTGTCGTTGTTATTATCGTTCTTCTTACTTTTTCTTTATTTTTTGTTTTTTTTCTACCTCAAGTAGATCGTAGCATATCGCATTACGGAGTTAATTAATCTAATCAAAACAAATCAGAGTGTACTATATACCATAATATCTCCTTCTGTTAATGGATCAATCGTTCGTTTCCAAAGCATATAAATCCGGTTGTTGATAATAGAGAGAGACAGAGAGAGAGAGAGAGAGAAAAGCACAATCTAACACACATTTTTCGTTCACTTTTACAGGAGATTTCATCGGGACAACTCTAACTGGTCGATATTTCTTTCTCTATCTATCTGTCTCTGTCCGCCGTCTATCTGTCTCCCTTTTTTTCTTTTTTTCTTTTTTTTTTTATTCTATTTTTCGCACAACTTTGAATTTAATCGAGTACCTCGAGTTCTCTTATCTTTTTCCTTTTTTTTTGTCATTTATTTTTCTTTCTTTTTTTTCCTTTATTTTTTCTCCCCTCTCCTTTTTCTCCTTGTTTTTTTTTTTTTTTCCAGCAATCCGAATTGAAAGTAATTTTGACCAATTTTCGTATCCGACGGTTAGCTTTACAAATTAATCGTAACTTTTCTTCTTTTTGCAAGTTTCACTCGCCAGGGAATGCAAATGTGTATTTACGCATACGCGTATTTACTTTTTTGTTTTCTTTTTATGTACTCGAACCGTTTCGAATGCTTTTCATTAATTTAATATTTGAATAAACAAGCTCATATATTTTTTTCTTTTCTTTCTTTCCTTTTTTTTTTTCTTTTTTTTCTTTTTCCTTCCCCCTTGACTTCGAATCGCGATTTATACGATCGAGTTTGATTTACTTTTCTTTTTCTCTTCAATTTTTAACGTTTTTGTCAAATGAAAAATTGTTTTCTCTCGTTCTTTTTTCCTTTTATTATTATTATTATTATTATTATTATTATTATTATTATTATTATTATTATTATTATTATAATCCATGAATAACGAAAAATTGTGAGATGGACTCAGAGATGACAAATCAAATTGATTAGAAGAGAAAATGGTCAAAAAGTTAGTTTCCAGTCCATTTGAGTTGACAATAACGCGTTTCATTTCTATACGTTTCTACAGCTTGTATGTGTGTGTGTGTGTGTGTCTGACTATATATATATATATATATATATATATATATATATATATATATACACGTACATACATATAATTCTATATGTTATATGAATAGGAATACGAGTGTACTCTATCGTGTAAAAATGAATATCTTCCGATAAAAGCCTCGGCTTTGTTACATGAATGTTCCATAGATTTTTCTCGGTTTTAACCTATTGCCAATGGCACTTTTATTTTTTTTTCTTTTTTTCTTTTTTTTTTTTTTCCCTGTTAATCTCAAAGTAAACATTATCTTTTAGATTAAAAGTACCGAATGATCACAGAATATAATAGAAATGGTAATTGGGTTGAGTTCTTTTTATCTTTTTTTTTTTTCTTTTTTTCTTTCCTTTTTTTTTGTTTTTCTTCAGGAATTTTTAATAACTTACAAAATACATTTTGTGATGAATCAAAAAAAATGTATATATATATATATATATATATATATATATATATATATATATATAAAATTATAGAATTTTTGAACAAATAAATTAATCACAAGAGCTACGATTAATAAATTAATAAAATAATATAAAAAAAAATATATATATATATTTTGTATATTATAATTCTATTTATTTCTGTTCATTTTCAAATTGATTTTATTTTCTATTCGATCAAATATATTTATTACAATGATAATTCATTACAATTTCGATCAAATTTTTTATTAATAATAATAATAATTATTATTATTAACATAATTATGCAATAATGTTTAAAATCTAATGAAAATTACTTTTAATTTTACGAATTTCAAATAGATAATATCTTATGCAAAATAATAAATTCATATATTAGTAATGTTTGTTAAATTGATAAAAAAAAAAATTTGATAAAGAGATATACGAAGATGATTAAATAAAAGTAATTGAAAAAAATTTTTTAAAGACTTTGATCAGATTTATTTAAATTCATGTGTCGTTGAATTAGAAGATAAGAAATTATGATTATCGCTAGTAGTAATTCGTTTTATTCACATCGTAAATAATATAACAAAGAGATAAGGGAGAACGTTAGTAAACAATTTCCAATGTATTCTATGAACTCCAAGATGGTTTGCTTTTCAAGTGGCCATCGATTATCCTCGAAATGCTTAGCGTTGTCGTTCCAGCACGTTTCCAAGAGAGAATCCAAGCGTAGCTTTATGATTAAGATCTTCTTGTTTACCAATGGATGTCGATACTGTTTCTGTTTTGCAAACTCTCCTGAGAATTACACACAATCAGTATGAATTATCGTGATGAAAATTTTCCTTTTTCTTTTCTCTCTCTCCCTCTCTCTCTCTCTCTTTTTTTTTTTTAATTTTTTTCTTAATGATTTTCGTCGAGATCGATCGATGAACTTTTTTTTGTTTCTCTAAACAAATCATTACACTTTCGATGCATTAAGAAAATTATTTCTTTTCAATTTATTTGATTAAAACAATATATTTCCTTTCAATTATTTTAATATTATCATTGATTATTTACATTACGACGAATCGAGGCAATTTTTGTAAATAAATATCTCCTCATTATTTTATGTATTCAAAAATGTAAGAAGAAATTTGTTGCTTTTAATTTCTATATAAAAATTTTTACATGCGCATTTGTACACAGAAACACACACATACATAGAGCAGATATATACATAGGAAAATTCTTTAGCATGGACTATTTAAATTCCTATTTAAAATTCTATTTAAAATCCTATTTAGGATAACATAGATTATAACGCTTGGAGGATGGCTCACGTGAATTTATGTTTTTATATACTAGCATTTAAGTTACGTATATTTATGATTATATAGAGCATTTCTTTACGCGTGTAACATTTAGTAAAAATGCAACGTTTTAGAAACTTTCATTTTTGCACGGTGTTTTTTTTTTTTTTCTTTTTTCTTTTTTTTAAGTTAAGCCTTCGTAATTTAGTATAAAAATCTTATACATAATTATTATTTTGAATAAGAAATGCATAATCGATTATATAAAATATTGAACAAATTTTGTTTTCATCTAATTTCAATAAATTCGATCGTGCCAGTCTATCTCGAGGTAGGAAAATTTTTTTCTGAATAAAATTTCAAGAATCTAAAGTAATTAAATTTGCAGTATCATTATAATACGTTTTATGAAATTAGTTGAAATACAGAGTGAGTGAGTGTGAGAGAGAGAGAGAGAGAGAGAGAGGAAGAGATCAATAGAAATATAAAATATTTCTTAGGATGATTCAACAGAGAAAAAGAAGAAATAAATATCAAAAGCGGGTGATAGGTTGAAGGTGGGGCTGGGGATGAGGGTGAGAGGTGTAAAAGAGGAAAGTAACACAAGGATGGCATTATCTTGGCAATTGTCACGATCGTAACCTCGAATGAGATAACTTTTGAGAGAAGTTTATATATAGGAACTGTTAGAATGGATTTAATCGAGCAGAATTAACCAATTCACTTTACACTTTGTGTACTTAATTTTGATATATATGTATATATATATATATATATATATATATTTTTTTTTTTTGTCCTTTTTTATAATATTTTTTTTTCTCATATATCTATTCTTTCCTGATTCGTCATCAATCAATTTTTATCAATCTTCTATCGATTATTATATTTTATTTATAAATGACGAAAGTATTACTTGAAAAAAAAAAAAAAAAAGAAAAAAAATTTTCGAACATAACATTTTTATTATTTATTCAATTATTTTTTTTTCAATCATTCTTTCAATTATTCTTTCATTTCTTTCTTTCTTTATTCATTCAATCATTCAATTATTTCAATTATATTCTTATTTATTCATTTGATCATTCAAATTCTTTTTATTTATTTCCAATTTTATTTTTGATATAATAGTATACGCACTCATGTATTTAGATTGATATTAAATTCAACGTCGAATTTCATTATGAAATACATATATATATATATATATATATATATATATATATATGTATTATATGTATTATATATATTATATACACTTCATATATCTTTCTCATAATTAAAGGAAGAGAGATGTTCGTTCAAGTTGTAATGAATTCTTGTAATTATCGTAAAGGAAAGAAATACGTTTCTTTTCTTTTCTTTTTCTTTTTTTTTCTTTTTCTTTTTTTTTCTTTTTTTCTTTTTTTTTTTTGGTTAAAAGAATATTTTATTATTTAAAAAAAATTTTTAATTATATAGCCAAGTAGACTCGTATTGATTTTTTCTTCTTTCTTTCTTTTTTTTTTACAGAACTCCACTCAACTTTTAATTTATATTCCGACGTACGTACGTTTCTATCTTTTTCTCTTTTCTTTTCTAATCTTTTAAAATCCATTGAGGATAAATAAGATCGATCAAGAAGTTGGATTCTTTTAAATCGAACATTCGTTGTTGTTCCGTTCGAAGATTTTTCGATTTTAGAAACGAGTAGTAGAATTTCATTTTCGCATCGTAGAAATATCGTATAATACTTGTAGAGATGGCGGAACAGTAGAGGGAAGTGAAGTTGTTGTCTCTTTAAGTGGTCACAAAGTGAGAGAGAGAGATTCTCCCTCTCTCTCTCTCTCTCTCTCTCTCTCTCTCTCTCTCTCTTCCAGCATCCCTTGGGCAAAGTTTGCGACTCCAAGCTCAAAGACGCTTAATGTCTCCCTCTAGGGCGAAACTAAATTGAAAGCTGAGAAAATAACTGCGATGTGTGCACTCTACGTACGTTATGTCCACTGGAGGGATAATGATTATTCATAAGAGGAAGAAACGTTCAACGACCTCAACGGACCTCTGTTATATATCTATGTACATACATACATATTTATACATACATATGTTGAAAAAGATACGTACATACATACATACATACGTACATACATATATATATATATATAAATATATTATAAATATATTAATATATTATTATAATATATACGTACATACATATATATATATAAATATATTATAATATATATATATATATATATATATATATACGTATGTATGTATGTATGTATGTATATATGTATATTGAAAAAGATACGAGTTTGACCAGTTTTATATATATATATATATATAAAAAAAAGAAAAAAAAAATTAGAAATTAATTGCTGGATAATTAAAAGAATCAATTGCTGTTTTACGAGACCTTTCTTTCGTTTTTCTTTTATTTTCTTGTTTTAATTGAAATATTTTTTTCTTCTTCTCTCTTTTTTTCTTTCTTTCTTTTTTTGTTTTACTCTCTTAATTGTAACATTAAAATCCTATAACATTATAGGATGTACATTTTTTTTTGTGCGTTATTATCATCAAGTTTCTTCGTGTAGATTGATTAGATGAAAAAAAAAAAAAAAAAAAAAAAAGAAAAAAAAAGAAAACAAAAATAAAAGGAAATAGGGATAATATTAAATTTGAAAGATGTATAACGATGACGCCATATATGCATACATACATACATACATACGTACACACACATACATATTGATGAGAAATTTGTTTAATGGGATATGTAAATACTTTCATAATGTAATTAGAATTTTATTTTATCAATGAATATTCATTTATTATTATTATTATTATTATTTTATTCAATGAATATTTATTTTCAATAATAAAATATTATTATGTATAATAATCAACATACATCCATACATATACGTATACATATATACATATATACATATATACATAGACATTTTTGTATATATATATATACAAAATTTATTATATATATATATATAAAAGTATGTCTTCCAAACGTAAAATGTTTTTTTGTTTAAACCGGAATACATGCGATTTGGTGATGCGTATGTTAGAGCTTATCAAAAGAATTAAGTGTACTTAATAATCATCCTTTCGGTTATTGTTTCTCCTTGTTAAAATTCTATGCGAGAATATTAAAGCACGCATCGCGAGTTACTGCTTCCTTCGCAATTACGGTTACCTCGGCACGTCTCCGTTATATGGAAAGAGAGAGAGCGAGAGGGAAAGATAGAGAGAGTGAGAGAGAAAGAGGAAGAGAAAGAGTGAGGGGAAAGGGGAATAGAAAGAGAGAGGGAGAGAGAGAGAGAGTCATGGAAGCTCTAATGAAGACTCTTGAATATACCGTTATCGAACATTTTTTTCCGTCGTACTTTGAATTATCAGCGTTAAAATTAGATATTGAAGAGAAAGAAAAAGAGAGATGGAGAGATGGGCTTAGAAAAGGAATAGAAAATGGAAGAGAATGAGAGAGAGAGAGGGAGAGAGAAATGCGGTTAAAAAGCGATAGGAAAGAAATAGAGAGAGAGAGAGAGAGAGAGAGAGTGAGGGCTAGAAAAGGAGAAAAAAAAGGGAAGAGAATTCTTCAAACGTGAAAAATCCAAAGCGTTTAGGATTAGTCTACCCTGTGATTGGATGGTTTTTAGAGGGGAGGTGAAACGTGCTCCTCGTTAACTCGGATTTTTTTTTTCTTTTCTTTTTTTCTTCCTTTTTTTTTTTTTCTTTCTTTTTTTATCTTTCAACTCGTTCATACTTTTTGATCATTAGGATAAAGCAAAGGGCAAGAAAGAAGAAAGTATTTAGTAAGTATTAGAAAGTAACGAAGAAGAAAATAAAAAAGGAGAAAGAAAAAAAGGGGAGAAAAGAAATTTTCATGGCGACGAAAGTTTCTCGTAGTCTTTATTTTCTTAATATCTTCTATCCTTCTTTCATCTTATTAATACGTCCTTTCTCTTTATATCTCCTTATTTCTCGTTTTATTGTTAATAAATCTTATTTCTTTTTCTTTTTGATATTTTATTTCTCTCTCTCTCTCTCTCTCTCTCTCTCTCTCTCTCTCTCTCTTTCTCTCTCTGTCTTTCGTTTTCTTTGACATACCATTTCTCTTTCTTTTTCTACTTTTAATACACTGTTTTTCTGTCTTTTTTAACAGACTGTATTTTTTTTTCTTTTAACATTTTCTCTCTCTCTCTCTCTCTCTCTCTCTATCTATCTATCTATCTATCTATCTATCTATCTATCTATCTATCTCTATGTATCTTTATCTCTTTTCCATTGTTTTATTTTTAATACACCATTACTCTGTCTCTTTTTAAAATACTGCTATTATCTCTGTCTTTTTCCTTTCGTTTCTTAAAACACCGTTATATCTGTCTTTTTTTAATCAATGTTTTTTTTTCCATTTCCTCTCTCTCTCTCTCTCTCTCTCAGTCTCTCTCATCATTTTTTTTTACAAACAGAGAATATCATAGTTAGATATCATTTTGAATAAACTCTATTAGAATATCATATTCGTTGTAATTTGTAAATTGACACGAACTGTGTGCTGTCATATATATAATAATAATAATAATAATAATAATAATAATAATAATAATAATAATAATAATAATAATAATAATAATAATAATAGTAATAATAATAATAATAGTAATAATAATAATAATAATAATAATAATAATAATAATATTAATATTAATAATAATAGTTGGGAACGATGCGTAACCTTATGCTAGACGATAATTGATATTAATTACTATGTATGTATTATAGTTGAGCGTGCGACATGTTATATATGCCTGTATACGTGTGTGTGTGTGTGTGTGTGTGTGTGTGTGTGTGTATGTGTGTGTGTGTGTGTCTGTATGTGTGCGTGCGCGTGTGTGTATTCGTCGCGTATATAGATGATATGTATATATAGGTAGATAGTTATACATAATATACGTATATGATGTTCCATGTAACGAGGATTACATATGTACATTGTAACTTGAAATCTTCCCTTATATACATATATATATATATATATATATATATATATACATATACACACAAATATATATATATATATATATATATTTACGGCCTCGATCGAAGCAATTTCTGTAAATATCGCTCGTCAGGGTTCCATTAGCTGACAAAAAAAAAAAAAAAACAAAAAAGAGAAGAAAAAAAAATTTCTTATCGTCTATTACGACTACGTTATCAATCGTGATGAAAATAATAACGTTGATCGAAGAAAATAAAAAGATAATGGAGATGAGGTAGGGGAAGATAGGGGTAAAACAAACACAATAAATAAATGAATGAAAGTGTATTAATGGAAAAAGGATTAAAACAAATTGTGACACATAAATTCGCAGTAAAACGAAGCGAAATGATTTGTATTTCTCGTAATGTCATGGACAATTACTATGAAAATAATTATGAATTATTCGTACACATATATTCATACGTCTTCTCTTCTCTGAATAATGATGATCATGATGATGATGATGATGATGATGATGATGATGATGATGATTTTCTATGATGACACAAGCGTTAATTAAACAAATTCTCAAGAATAACACAAGAAAGAAGGTAGGAAGAAAGAAAAGAAGAGACAAAGAAAAAAGAAAGAAAGAAAGAAATGACGAAACTTACATATATATATATGTAGTAAATAATTACATCTCGAAAAAACTTTTTCTCAAAACCATAGATCATTCAAGACTAATGATCCTTTTACAACGATAATATACGTCTCATTGTCGATCCTTTGAAAAATTTATCGATATTTATTTTCCTTTTTCTTTCTTTCTTTCTTTATTTATTTATTTTTTTTTTTTTTGTTTAACAATTGATATAAATTTCCGAATATCGACATCCATAAACATATATAAATATAAATATAAATAGAGAGAAAAAGAGAGAGAGAGAGAGAGAAATACATTTATCGACGATTATACGATCGTTGCGGCCTCTCTCAATCAGATAAATAAATAAATAAATAATGAAAGAAAAATGAGAAGAAGAAAAAAAAAACAACAAATGAATAAGAAAAGAAAAAAAAAATAGAAAACCATAAAAAAAAAAAATCGTTAGATACGAGAAAGGTGATAATGAACCTATTAAACAAAGTGGACCAACGTCTAAGCCACGTATGGAAATTCTAAAAAGGGTCGTAGAGTTAGTAGAAGGGACCCGCTTGAAAGTCTACATCGCGTTTAAATTCAATCGGTCGACGACCAACAATTTAATCCTTCGATCGATCTTTCTTCGAGTTTTATATATCTACTTACGTAACACACACACACACACACACACACACACACACACACACACACACACACACACACACACACACACACACACACACACATATATATATATATATATATATATATATATATATATATATATATATATATAAAGAATAATGAACAATTTTACATTAAAAATTTTCTTTTTGAAATTCTATAAAGCTCGAAATTGTATGAAAATCGATGAATGATTAAAAAATCCATAAGGGGTTGGTCATTAGATATTATCGCAAAAAAGAAAAAGAAAGAAAAAAATAAAAAAAAAGAAAAAAGGAAGTAACAAAACAAAAAAAAACAAAAAAAAAGAGATGACAAAATTAAACGAGAGATTAAAAAAAAAAAAAACCATTTATTATATAACGAATATCTTTATCAGCTTGAGCTACGATAATAACGTGTAACATTGTCCTAACGAGAGGCATGGGTAACGCGTCAAAATCTAAATATATAATATATACTTATATATATATATATATATATATATATATATATATATATATATATATATATATATATACATATGTATATATAATTATATACACATGGCACTGCAACTTCCTTTTCTAGTACGTTTTAAACTACACTTTTTTTATTGGCTCGAGGCTACCTTTTTATATTTTTATTGTAATATGTAAATATCAAACAAAAATGGATTGTAGTTTGTATGTAATTGTGTAGGATATATGTAATTGAGAATTCGACCGAAAGGATTGAGGAGGGATGAAGATGTGAAAAAAAGAAAAAAGAAAAGAAAGAAAGGAAAAAGAAAGAAAAAAGAGGAAGAAAGAATTTACAAATGTGTGAGTGTTTAGTAAAATACGTGGCGTTAATCGAACTTCTTAATTTTCTTTTTTGTCCATATTATATATAATAGTATAAACGTAGGTATGTATATGTAAAGAAAGAAAAAAAAAAAAAAAAAAAACAAAAAACAAAAAAACAAAAAAACAAAACAAAACAAAACAAAAAAAAATTTTCACAGAGTGAGAAATATCAATGTAAAATGTTTTTGTAATGTGTGAACTTCGCTTTTGCTTCGTAAAACAACGTCATTCTATTTCACATTGTTATTATATATAATAATCACCCGATAAAGTTATCGTAAAAGAAAATGAAAAAGAAAAAGAAAAAAAAAAACAAGAAAAGAAAAAAGAAATTCGTAGCTGGTTAAGTCACTTACCGTTCCTTTTTTTTTTTTTCCTTCTTTTTTGGACACTTCAAAGAATAAGTTCGGCCTAAAAAAAACGCACGCTAGTGAAATGCTTTCGCGTGCATTTAATCATTTTCTTTATTATTATTATTATCATTATTTTTTTTTTTTTCGTTTTATTTATTTATTTTTTTTTTTTCGTTTTATTTATTTTTTTTTCTTTTTTTCTTTTTTTTTTTATATACATACAGCTTTTTCTTCTTTCACCTTAATTATGACGCGGTACATTGTTATGAAAATTATTATCAGATTTGATCTAATTATTTTTGAAAGTTGTCGTCGGAATAATTCAAATGGAAAATATAAATGAATAAAGAACAAAGAAGATTCTCGAAAGGAACAAGAGTTTTTGTTCTCTCCCTTTTCTTTTCTTTTCTTTTTTTTCTATTTTTTTTTTTCTTTTTTTTTTTTTTTTTTTTTTTTTCCTATGTTTTTCAACGAATTTATCGGATAAAATTTAATTAAGGAAATTTACGTGAATTTTATTAAAATGAAAAATAATTATCGAGTAATACATTGGAACAATATAAAAAAAAAAAAAAAATAAATAAATAAATAAATAAATAAATAAATAGATAAATGAATATAAATAAATCAATGAAATTGAAAAGAACAAAAAAAAAAAAAATGCGGAAAAGCTTTTTCACCTTTAAGTTCTCACAAATTTGTCAAGTAAATATTTAATTAATATACTTACGTGATATATAATGAAAGAATTAATGAAATCGATATAACGAGTATAAATATACAGGGTGTCTCAATTTAAACGATACGAACTCCTCTCCTAAAATTTTATCGACCTTGTGAACAATTGTTTCGAATAAAAGTTGCTAGCTTTTGATGGTGGCAAAAAATAAATGTAATATTTATCGCAGCTTTTTCATAGAGCCAGCTGTTGTTATATATGTATACATATATATATATATATATATATATATATATATATATATATATATATGTATGTATGTATATTGAGATTATATACAGTTTGTTAACCTACTAGGCACTATAACTCGATGAAATATCGATGAGAATCGATGTATATACAGAGATACGTATTCATTGGATTAATACAACTTTTGTTCGTTTTAAAATAACGATTTTCATGAAAAAAAAAAAAAAAAAAAAAAAAAAAAAAATATCATGACTTCCTGTATATTGATAACAAAGCGTCGTCTAATGAAATAGCTTTAATAAATATTATATCACATATTACTTCACGCTTTTCGAAATTTCGAGTGTTCATTTATAAAATCGATTAGATCGAAGATCGTTTAAAACGTGAGACGTCACTGTATATAACATTTTTTAAAATTTATAAAAATTTTAATATATAAATGATTTTTTTTTTTTTTTTTTTTTTTTTCTGAAAATAGTTATAATCTCTCGCATATATCTTATTTTTTTTTTCTTTTTTGCTTATTTGCTTGCTTGCTCACTTGCTTGTTCGCTTGCTTGCAGCGATCATATAAATACATTGGTATATGCATACGTAAATACGTGAATACATAGATACATACATACATATATACGTATATAAATGCATACGTACTCTTAAGTATTATATTTGATTAAACTGAAACACGCAAATATGTAGGTTGACGGGATTGTATGTTTCATTATTCAAAAATATAACTCATAGGTATGTTTCATCTAACGAAAAAAATTTAATTATCATTTTTCATTCCGTTTATAAAAAAAAAAAAAAAAAGCTAAAACACTAAAGCTTAATTTTCTTGCTTATCAATGTCACGTATTTTGTCTGTTTTTTTTCCTCTCTTCTCGTTTCTTTTTTTTTTTTTTTTTTTCTTTTTATTTTTCTTTTCCTTTTTCAAACAAACGAAAGGTAAATCGTTGAAACTAATTTAAAAAATAAAAGGAGAGAAAAAAGTGAGAACAGGACGAAATGAAAAAGCATTTCAAAGGTATTATATTTTGAGTTTTCCGTATAAGTTGAGTTGCCGATAAAATTATTTAAGCAAAAAAAAAAAAAAAGAAAGAAAGAAAAAAGAAAGAAAGAAAAAAAAGGACAGAAAAAATTAAATAAAAACAAATAAATAAAAGAAATACACCCACACTCCCAAACACATACATATATATATATATATATAAAATTTTTTTGTCGACATTAAAAAAGCAAGGATCATTAGATCAAATAATGGAGTACATTTTTTGTTAACCCAGCTACGTATTTATATTATAAATAAATAGCGCCCGATGTATGTATATACTTTTAGGAATGCGTGTGCCTATTTTTGTCTCATAACATATATATATATATATATATATATATAAATGTATATATTTATATATATATGTTATATAAAGAAAGAAAGGATTACATACTTTATTGTAGTATATAAAACTTGTACCTTGAGTGACTGACTTTGGAACACTTCAACTAACTGTCAATTATATGGAGTTTTACAATATACACAAAACTTCATCCGACATAAGTAAAAAGCATTGTAATACGAGAGATTAGGTACTTGTACGTATATACATGTATATGTGGAATGTATGGCCTGTGCATAATTCTAAATTATTATAGTTAAAGGTTATGAGAAAAAGTAAGTGACATGACAAAAGTTTAATGGGAAGGGGTGGGGGGAAGAACAAAAGTAAAAAAGAAAAAAAACAAGAAAAAGAAATTAAAAATGAACAAAAAAAAAAAGAAGAAGAAGAAGAAAAAGAAAAATAAATACAACGTATAGAAATCACCGAAAAAAAAAATTATATATATGATAATAATAATAATAATAATAATAATAATAATAATAATAATAATAATAATAACAATAACAAATCAAAGTAAAGCGACTCGTATTGTATGTAATCGTTTGAAAAAAAAAAAGAAAAAAAAAAAATTAAGAAGAAGAAGAATTAAATCATTTCGAGGGTATGCAAGTTTGTTGATTAAATGTAAACAAATCTAAAAACTACATATGTAATACATATTTGTCACGAGTTGAGCAGAATGAAACGATATTAAAGGAACTATTGCATCGTAAAAAATAATGATTTACACACACACATAGATATATATATATATACTTACCGATCAAAGAAAAAAAAGAAGAGAAAGGAAACGAAGAAAATGTTGATCCATTTAATTTCCTATTTTCTTCCTATTTTTTTTTTCTTTTTTTTTCTTCGTAGTACGTTTTTTTTTTTTTTTTTCTTTTTTTTTTTCAGAAGACATCCAACGTTCTCTGAGGATTATTCTGAGATAAGAAGATTAATTATTTACAGAAGATGGTAGGTATAGTGCAACAGAGAAATATAGATTTGTTCTCTCTCTCTCCCTCCCTCTCTCCCTCCCACCCTTCTTTCTCTCTTTTTCTCTGTGTATTTATCTATCTCTTTGTAATTTTACGTATTATGTATATTTATTTGCCCGTATTCGATTCACTACACACACGTTGGTATTTACAATACACTCGACTTCACTTAAATTACGTGATTGCTGATTAAGTACATACACACACACACACACACACACTCTTATATATATATATAAAATTTGTGAAGATTGGTTTATACAAAAAGGTAGAAAATAAATTTCGCGCGTTCATAGTTATTGCAAAAATTTATGAAAAAATCTTTTCTTTTTTTCTTTTTCATTTTCGTTACAATAAACATGTTTTTTTTTTTTTTTTTTTTTTTTTATTCGATTATGAAGTATTGTATGTATATATCTCGCGGGCATACGAAAATATTCGAGAGTACCTATATATACGTGTGTATAAATATATATATATATATATATATATATATATATATATATATATATTTATACACGTATACATAGATATATATGTATTATTTATGTATGTATGTATGTGTATTGAGTAATATTTACATAAAGCTTCCACCCCCTTCGATTCAATAACTATCTATGTATTGCAGTACTAGTATACTCCATGAAATATTATTACTACCTCTCTCTCCCTCTCTATTTTTCTCTCTCTCTCTCTCTCTCTCTCTCATTTTTCTTTTCTCTTTATCATAATTATTAAATATCTACATACATATATATGAATGAAATTCGAACGAATGTTATCGCGATCATTTTTTTTCCTCGAAGGAATAACTTACTACACGTTAGTACTTAATAATATTTACAAAAAAGAAAAAAAAAAAAAAAAAAGAAAGAAAAAAAAAGATCTCACGTAACATGCATTAATTAAATCACTTCTATACTACGACGTTTGCAGGATATATAAATCATTGATATGAGTTCTCGGTGATAATAATGGTCACGTGCTTTCAATAAATTAAAAATGATATGATTCGTCTTATAAATTTTCTACCTAATGGTACGTCTCGTTCGTATCGTTTACTTTTTGCTCAATTTTTTTTTTATCTCTCTCTCTCTCCCTCTCTCTTTCTCTCCCTCTCTCTCTCTGTCTCTCTCTTTTTCTGTTTTTCTCTTTTTTTTCCCTTTTTCTTTTTTTCTACACACACACACACACACACACACATATATATATATATGTATACATCTACGCTCACAGACAATTTTTCTTTTTTCTTTTTTTGATAAACAATTGTTCAAAAGTTTCAACTTTTCCCTTTTAGTTTTCTTTTCTAGCATGAAAGATTTCTTTCTAATTTATCGTACAAAATGAGTCGTTAATTATTGTCACACGCACACGCACACAATTGGAATAATTCTTTTTTTCTTTTTTCTTTTTTTTTCTTTTTTCTTTTTTTTTTTTCTTTTTTTTAATATTAATTTTTAATAAAACTTGCTTATTATCGAGCGAGACGCGATTGAACGTGAAATATAATTTGTTCGAATAAATAAATCTTCTCTTTCTCTCTCTCTCTCTCTCCTCTCCCTTTCTATTTTTTTTTTTTCTTTTTTTTGTTAATTAACATGATTCTCTATTAATGTCGACCATAAAAGTGTTTAATTTTCCCGTGGACTAACGAAAGTTCATTCAATTCTTTTTAGAAAGTTCCTGAAAGAAGGCCTCGATTGGTAATGTAGGTTCGTCCGTGGTTATTTTAAAATGTGGTGATATTACTCTACTCTCAGGTGATACGGCCTTGAACATGCCAGGTTTATCATAAAGAGCAGAAGCCGAACTTGTAAGATCGGCTACGCTTTGCGAGGCTTTAGCAAATAATTCTTCTTCGTCGGTGGGTACATCGAAACGCGTTGTACTTTCGTATTGTTTTTCTAACGATGTCTTATCGTCTTTATTTTCATTAAGTACAACAATCGTCGTATCCTGATCGTCATTGGAAACATCGATCCGAATGGTATCATTCTTATCTTTTATGATTTCCATTAAATCAGATTTCCCATCGATCGGATTATTTTCTTCGTTAAATTTCAATGAAAGATTTGACGATACAGGCACGTCTTTATCAATGACAATATCATTTTGCGTTTGCCTGATCGACGTAGCCGAAGTTGTAACAGCCGAATAGAAACTCGTTTCTTCAGCAGCCATTTCCGTTGCCAATTCTTCTTTATTATTATTATTATTAGAATCACGATAAGCGGAATTAGATGATTCCTTATGAACTGATTGTCTATTTTTGTTAATCGGTCTACGTCTTACCGAGGATGAGAAAACGTTTTCTGGTCTGGCTGTACTATATTTCGAATTGTTTTCACTATCAACTTGTTGTTCTTGTTGTTGTTGTTGTTGAGATCGATTAGGATTATTCGTATTAGCAGAAATTCTACTACGATAAAGATTACCACTTATCGGTCTTCTCTTAGGAACGAATCTATTGGTCGATCGTTCGGTAGTAGACGACGACGATGATGGATTATGTTCACTTTCTAATTTATTTTCTGATTCATTGGTCGGTGTAACAGTTGTAGTTCTGTAACTCGTTCTAGACATATATTTGTATCTACCAGTAGTATCTCTGTTTCCTGTGTATTCATTGTTCTGTTGAGATTTCAAATTGGAGAGCCTTTGTTTAGATTGGGTTATCTGATTAGGAGGTTCCATAGTAGTAGAAGTGGTTGTAGTAGTAGTAGCAGTGATTTGTGACAATCTGTTTTTATAATCCATTCGACTTTTATAATCTTTAATACTGAATCTCGGTCTGGTTGTATTACCAAATCTCATTGGTCGTATTTTAAGTCTTGACGTAGTCGAAGAAACGTGAGATGGTTGGGTAACAGCAGTTTTAACGATCGAAGTTGTCGTAGATGGTGGCGATGGTGACAGTGATGGTGGTGGTGTAGTAGTTGTACTGGTAGTAGTACTAGCGATATTACTTGTTGTTGTTGTTGTTGTTGTTGTTGATGTTGTCTTAGTACCTGTAGTTGCCGTAGGCAACGTCGTTATACCTTTATCGAAATAATATCCATCGGTCTTAACGAACAAATCCTCGAGAGGAATATTCGTGACGACATTTGGATTTGTTCGATGATGATTATGATCATGAATACGTTGAGAATCCTCGGTGTTATTATTTCTCGTTAATTCAGTTGGGTATTCCGATTGAATAATTTCAGTAGTATAATCCCGATGATCGTCATCCGTATATTGAGAACCAACGGATGTGTAGTCGAAGTATTGGTTGTTGGGTAAGTTCGATGTATATCTGTTATCCTCGACATATTTCTCAGAATGTTGTTCGGTATTACCCTTGTAGGTATTCACAGGAGTCTGAATAATTTCAGTAACGATTTCAGCTTCATAGGGCTCTCCGTGGTTAACCCTAACTCGATTACCAGGACGTTTCCGTATATTCGGTCGTCTCTCGAAATGTGTTTCCTCGTTCGTTTGATAACTCGGCTTGATACGTCTACGTCTATTGGGATCAAGCTGTTGCTGTTGTATATCTTCATACTTTTCATAGTATGCACCTTCAGTTAAAGTAATAGGTTCTTGAGTCGTCGTAGTTGTCGTAGTCGAAGGACGTCTTCTACGTTGACCCGATAATCCTGGCCTACGTGTTCTCGATCTTTGAGTTGTGCTTGGGGAACTTGGGAAAGTTACAGATTCCGGTGAAATAGTCGTATGTACGGGTACTTCTTCGACAGGGAAAGTATAAGGTATGAATGTTTCCGGTGATTCAGTAGGTATCTCAGTTGTAATTATATTCTCATAACCTGTAGGACTCGTATTTGTAACGCCAGGTTTCTTTCTTCTATATTGATCACGCGATGGTTTTTGTTGTCTTTGAGATTGCAATTCAGGTTCTTGATAATTAATATATTCCTGTTGCTGATTATTCAATTCCTTATGATAATCTGTCTGTTGTTGCTGTTGCTGCTGCTGTTGTTGTTGCTGCTGCTGCTGTTGCTGCTGCTGCTGCTGCTGCTGCTGTTGCTGCTGCTGCTGCTGTTGTTGAACGTATTGCGTTTGATATTCCTGATTTTCAAAGCTCGTCTTCAATGATACACCACCTGGTTCCGGTTGTTGTTGAATCTAAATAAAAACGAAACGAAATATTACATATCATTTTCTAAACGATATCATTCGAGAATCATTCGAGAAGATTTTCAATATTACCTGCGATCCATGTGACTTATTATGCTCTATGAAAGTATTTTGTTCGTTGTAGATGTTAGGCGTTTGAGAAGTAACCCTAGGGATTTCGTATTGGGATAATTCGATTGGATAAGGTCTTTCTCTGTTATTATTGATCTTGGAGAATTCAATTTGATCTGTAATATTTTTCTCGATAGAAGAACCACCATTCTCATCTTGCTCCTTTTGTTGTTTAATCAATTTCTGTAATTCCTCTTGATGTTTCTTTAATTCCTCTTGCTGTTGTTTTTGAATTTCGAGTTGTTGCTGACGTTCCTGTTCGGCAAGACGTTGCCTGTCACGTTGTACAAGCTGTTGTTGAATGATAAACTGTTGCTCATTGAAATGTTTCAACGATATACTCTCCGGCGTTTCGTAATCTTGTTGCTGGCTGGGTACAACCGAGCTTTGATATTGATGTACTTGAGGGTTAACGTAAACCATCTTTGGAACTTGTGGAAGTTGACTAGGTTGTATAATATTGGAAGTGAATTTATTCGGTGGATTAACCCTTGGTAATACCTCGTTTATATCGGATGGATATTTATTTTTTGATAATGGCCAAGATGGTGGTGGAGGAGTTAAATCTTGTTGTTCAGATACATAATAAGTATTGGGTATACCCGAGGTTGATAAAATATCACCATGATTGTCGTTTTGTTTGATGGTTGCCGTAGTACTATGAGAATTTTTATAATAATCATCGATATCACGTACAACGTCATTCGTATGAACGTATGTCGACGATTGATCTGGAACTTGAGGTGCTATAGTAGTAGACGATGTACCAATCGTAGAAGTGGAATAAACTTCGGGTGGTAATAATGTGTCATAGGGTACAGACGGTCTAAAATTGTATTCGTTATATATCGAGGACGGTGTCACGTAGCTAACTTCATGACTCTCGTGTACAAGATAAGCCGGATCTCTTTCGTATGATGTTTTATAATGATTTATAGGATGATTCACTTGGGTATAAAAATTACCATTAGACGTATGTATTTGTGGCTGATATCTGTCATAATTTGGACGACGTTTTTGTTCGACGATCCTATCGTCTTTAACAAAATCGACGTTTACATCGGTACCAGGTGGTTGAAGATATGGTTTGGCATTGCCAGATATTTTTAAAGATTCGAATGGTTTAGCTTGGTGTCGTGGTGGTTGAAGAAGTTGAGGTACACCAGGATAACCATTGTAATAGGACGTTGGTGGTCTATTTTTCGATGGGGTTGGCGGAACTGGATTAGTAGTCGATGTGTATCCCTTGATAAAATAAGTGGCAGCTCTTACTGCATCGGGTACAATTTGATGTGCCTGTGGTGGTACGTATGCCGGTTGTCTTAAGAAATCGTTAACGATCGAATAACTATTATCCCTGATAACTTTGCGCGGTGGTTCGGAATGTTCAAAACGATATGCGTCCTTGGGCGGTGGTATCAAAAAAGTATAATCCCTTGTTTCACTGGCAACGTATTTGTTAACGTTATTACCGTGGCCCTGTTGTGAAACTTTTTGTCCTTCACCGCGTGCTTTAGCCGCGGCATTACCAAAAACTGTGAAACTACCGAGTATAGTAGGTGGACTGTAATCCTGATTCGACGTAGAACCCTGCTTGTTCTTGTTCCTTTGAGGTTTCAGTTTTTCCGACTTGATCATGTGCTCTTGAAGTTTACCTAATACAGGATGAGGATGAGGAAGAGACTGCTGTGCGTTTCTCTCGAGATGATTAGCCGGCTTTACGTTAGTACCAATCGTATCTTCGTATCCGTTTGCCAGTGGTCTCCATCCATTGGCGATCATTGACGATCGTGTTGGTGACTGTAAAAAAAGAAAAAAAGAAAAAAAAAAAAAGAAGAAAAAAAAGATAGAAAAATAGAAAAAATAACATCATTGATTTCTTTTTTAATTTCTTTTCCTTTTTTTTTTTCTCGATTATAAATACGTCGATTTTGAAAAGTTTCACCGTTTAGAGAAAATGATAGTGCCCTAATAGCGGATACTTTTACTTCCATGTTGAAAATGAACTGTGATAGTTCTGTCGAATCTGACGTAATGGGAAATTATTAAATATGATCGATAAAAATAAATTATGTAGAGAATTATGGTCTTTGAGAAATGAAAATGAATGAAGAGATCAAAGTACACACACACACACACATATATATATATATTCACTTTCACGATAATTTAATATATAACAATGTACTTACAGTTTTAACATCAGAACGGTCTATGGACACGGTAATCGCCCCGACCGTGGTCAACAGCCATGTTGCAAGGACATCTAGGATACAAACAAAAAAAAATACATATATATATATATATAATCATTTTATCTTAATTATTTCTATTTCGTATGTAATAGGATCATTTGATTGCATTTATAAAAACTAATTTCAAACAATAGACCACTAATTGTATAAAATCATTAATTTTTAATGGTACATATATATATTTGTATGCACTTACAATTTGATATCCGTTTCAACGACATCGTGGCAGACCATGAGATCATTTATTCGAGAATTCTGTAATATAAAACGATAAATAGACGATTATCTGTGTTAAGATTACTTTTAAGTGGACGATTAATCGAAAGTTTGAAAAGTCAGGGTTCTCTAATGGAAAGTATATCGTCGAAAGCGGAACAGGAGGATTAAGAGGAATGAAAGAGAGAGAGAGAGAGAGAGAGAGAGAGAGAGAGAGAAAAGGTAGATCGAAGGAGTTTAGTATGTACCTAGATCCTTTATGATACTAGAAGAGGAGTATATTTTTCTTTAGAATTATGATACAGGGAGAAAGGAAATATAGAAAGCGCCGGACATCTATCATCATTTTTAGGATCGTTTCCGCAGCGCGGTTTCTCGTTTCTATGTTATATACGTACGTACGTATATGTATATATCGAAGTAATAACGAAATTCAGAAAGTAGAAAGAATTTTAACCTTCTTTTTTTTTTTTTCTTTTTTTTTTTCTTTTTTTCTTCATGAAAAAGAAATAAAATGAAATTGGTCAACTTTTTTTCGTGACTTGTACAATGAAGAAAAAAGAAAACATTTCGACGTAAATCGAGTTATCATAAGCGAGTGAAAAAAGAAAAAGATGTGAATTAATTGATTGAGAAAAATCAATATTAAAATGAAAAGAAAAAAAAAAGAAAAAAAAGAAAAAAAGGAAGAAGAAAAATCAAACCCAAAGACAAACGGAGGGGAAAAGAAGATAGGAATAAGAAGAAATGAGTGAATCGATTGATAATAAATTTTTATTATTATCTCGATCATCTTCGATATCAATTGTCCTTTGTGTTGGAACGATCTTTTTTTCTTTTCCTTCTCTCTTTTTTTTTTCTTTCTTTTTTTTTTTTTCTTTATCTCCTTTTACAGAGTTTTAATCAAAGAGAGTGATCATCATCGGAAAATCGTGATATTCGAATTCATGCATTGAAGCGTATTAATGTCATTACTATAAATTATCTTGTTCGTCCTTTATGCGAATTAGTTTATGTGTATCATTACATGTCAGTTATCATTCCGAACGACGACGCATATCCACAATCGTTTGATTCGCTGGCGAAAGGAAATCGTGCTGCATGATACGAGAAATGTCACTTTTGTTACAAAAGTTTTATAAAGGGAAAGTTTATATTCATTGTTTTCGACGATTTCCTTTTTCTTTCGAATAGATTAAATATAGAGAAATGATTTAATTTTTTAACGATTAACAATTCAATACAATAATCGATTCAATAATTTAAATTAAATAAATGATTTAAAAAAAAAAAAAGTAAATAGAGAACATTAACGATTAATTGATTGAATTAAAAAGAAAAATAATATCAATAATATTATACGTATAATATGAATGATATAGAAATTGTTTAAGAATGAAATGGTTAAGATGAAGGATTGAGAAAAAGAAAAAAAGGGAAGGACGAAATAAAATAGAAGATAAAATAGATTGAGGTGGATTAAAAATGTCGGAATAAAAAAATAAAATGTGAGATAATTAATAAAACAAAAGGAAAACTTTTTTTATTTTTATTTTTTTATTTTTTTATTTTTTTTTTTTTTTGTGAAAAATGCAATGATGAAAGTAAAGGATGAAAAAAGAAAAAAAGAAAATGAACGAAATCAAGAATTAAATAGTTAAAATAAATGATAAGGGAGTGAATGATAAAGATGTTTAATAAAAAATGATGAAGGAGAAATAAAACGATGAAGTAATAATAATTATTATTATTATTATTATAAAAGTTGTAGAATCAAAGGGCTTTTAATATTTTACTTTAGAAACGTAAAACGTAGAACGTAGAACGTAGAACGTAGAACGTAGAACGAAGAAGAAGGGGAAGAAGGAAAAGATCTTTCCTTTCTCGTAGTTTATTTATTTTTATTTTTTAAAAGGAACGTCACTCTCGACATGAAGAATGACCACATTCAGACTGATCTACGACTTGAGCACATCTGCGAGGCGAAGCTACAATATGTCATTTTTTCTTGATAAATAGTTCTAGAGTAACGTTGGGAAACGCGACTTTTTGGAAACATATGTATTTTTCTTCTTCTTCTTCTTTCTTTCTTTCGTGTTACTTCTATTTGTCTTCTTTTTCTTTTCTTTTCTGTTTCTATTTTTTTTCTTTTTCCTTTTTTTTTTTTTTTTAAATTCAACTACATACACAATAAATACAATAAACGTTCGGACAGTTTACAATTTACAACTCTATCATTAATCGATGAATGCTTTTACGTATATTGTGTTTTCATTGTAAAAGAATATTAAAGTCGCCGAACATCTTTATTATTTAATATTTTTTTTTTTTTTTTTTTTTTTTTTAAATCACGCGTTCGATTACATTTTCGTGTATTTTCTTTAACATCTCTTTATTCTTGCATTTCTTTTCTTTTCTATTCTTTTTTCTTCCGTCCTTCTTTTCTGTCCTTCCTTTAAGAACGATAAAGGTGAATTTATATATATATATATATATATATATATATATATATATATCGTACGTTATTAGAAATTCCACGTAGAATTTTTGTGAAATATTATTTCTCTTATTTTTCTTTTCTTTTTATTTATTTATTTATTTATTTTTGTTTTTCTCTCTTCTTTACTTCTTTGTCCGTTTACCTCTCTTCGTAAACCTATCCCTCTCGTTAAAGTTTCAATTTTCGATTCTCAAAAGCACGGAGTTTCGTGCTTTTAAGAAATAAAGAGTAAGAGAGGGGAAGCGAAGAAGTAAGAAAAAAAAAAGAAAAAGGGAAGGAAGATTAGAGAAGAATAAAATATGCGCATTCCTAAGATTATTATACTTTTAACGACGGTGGCGCCGTCGTTTATATGTGGGGCGCAAAATCGACGGAAAATCAATATGGCCGAGCACATTCAAATTTCAACTCGGTATCCCGTACGAGTTAATTATTTAAAAGCGTGCATCCCTATGGACATCGAGATCTATTTCTCTCCCTCTCTCTCTCTCTCTCTCTCTCTCTCTCTCTCTCTCTCACTCTCTCTCTTTAAATCTCCCTCTTTTTCGTATAGCACTCGAACGATAAATCCTTCTGTTTCGAGCGTTACGATTGCGATTTAACGCGGCGAAAAAAATATTTGAAGATTACGCGAGGGTAGTAGAAATAAAAAGAAAAGTAAAAAAAAAAGAAAAAAAAAAAAATAAAAATGAAAAAAATGAAAAATATCAGAATGACGTTTACTGCGAGAATTTTAATATCGAAATTTTCAAAGTAAAATTACGACAATATTTTTCTCCTTTTGAAAATTTTCAAGATACGTTTGTCCCTCAATAAAATATTTTCGTATTATTATTTTTAAATAAGATCGAACTTTTCAAGGAAATTATATGCAAGTACACGATGTAATACCATCGAGAAAAAAAAAAAGAAAGAAAAGAAAGAAAAGAAAAGAAAAGAAGAAAAAAAAAAGAAAACAGGAAAAAGAAGAAGAAGAAAAAAGAAAGAAGAAAAAAGAAAAAAAAGAAAAAAAGATGAAAGAAATTCATAACTCCATGCGAGATATTCTCTCGATATGAATAAAGTGAAAGCATCGCTCGCGTATCTTAAATTTTACGCGTAATGGACACGAGAATTTCATTAACCGCGAACATTATAAGCGTGTACTTTCGAAAGCTCGTGAGCAAACGAGTTTAGGAATCTCTCGTTCAACTTTTCGCTTCTAATGGTCTTTTTTTTTTTTTTTTTTTTCTTATTCGTCGCAACGACATTAAACGAGACTACATGTAAAAAGAGAAAGAGAAAGAGAAAGAGAAAGAGAAAGATAAGGTGAATGAGGGTGAGAGGGAGGGTAGGAGGGATGGAGGGAAAGAGGAGATACAAATCAAAAAATGGAAAATGTGAGAAATAAGTCTTATCGACGACGTAATAGGCCAAGCAAAGTGGTAATAACGAGTTCTATTGAAAAATTTTATAATCTACCTCTCACCGGAGTCTCTCACATTTCCTTGTAGGAATTATACCACCTCGTTTAAATGTTCTACGTCCTTGTCTCTTTCTATATACTTGTTCTTGGATCTTTTCTCTCTCTCTTGCGCGCAGACACACACACACACATATGTATACATATATATATATATATATATAGATAGGCAGACAAATACATGGTCGGACAAGTCGCATAATTTGCTTAATGTATTCTTGTCCCAATCTCTCATCTGGATAAGACCACGTAATCGCTGTGAAATGTTATTAGATTAGAATTAGGCCCTGGTAGGTAATTACACACACACACACACACACACACACACATATATATATATATATATATATATAAGTATATATGTATGTAGTTGGAAAAGTAAATCTAGTTTCATTTAGTGAATGCTTTAGCATTTAGGTTTACATCGAAAGATTGAAATCTTTGAAATCTTTGAAATCTTTCGAGCATAGTTAAATTAAGTTAATATAATCAAACTTGAAATTTTCGGTCAGTAATTATTAGATAATCTTCTTCTTATTATTATTCTTTTTTTTATTTCCCTCTAATGAATTATTTCTCGATACGAAAAGAAAAGTAATTTCGATAAGAGAATATACTTATATATATATATATATTTTTTTTTTTTTTTTATTTTCTTTGTCATTATGATAGATAAGTTTTAATCGAAGAAGAAATCATTTCTATGAAAGAAAATAAGTCAAGAATTCTCGTTCGTACGTTTAAAACTCGTTATACTTATTTTAACTGAAAACCTTATCTCATCTGAAATAATTTTCTCTCTCTCTCTCTTGTTCATTTCACTTCTTCGTTTCTTCTTCTTTTTCTCTTTCTCCTTCTGTTTTTTTTTTAGTTCTTTTGTTTTTTTAGTTTTCCTAAAAATAAACTCCACTTGTCGTCGTCGTCGTTTATATTGATTCATACAAATAGAAAGGAGTTGGTTGAAATGGAAATTCAAATAAAAACAAAGAAAAAAAAAAAAGAAAAAGTAAGAATAACAGATAAAAGTATTAAAAAAAAAGAAAAAAAAAAAAATAAGTAGAAAAGACGTGCAAGTAGGGTCGCATTTGCCATAAATTGCATTAGGTGTATGCCTGACGTATATCTCACTTTTTATGAGAGCCCATTTAAAATCATTTTACTCCGCTTAACAAGCAACGATAGAAGAGAAAACAAAAAAAGAAAAAAAATAAATAAAAAGAAAAAAGAAAAGAAAGAAAAATAAAAACAGTCTCATTTATATTTAATAATATCATCAAAGCCGGAAGAGGGAAAAGAAAGAAAAGGAGAATAAAAACAAAATATAATGAAGTATAAAAGAAAAGACGTAAGAGTTTGATCAACTTGAATAAAAAAAAAAAAAAAGAAAAATTATCCCCTGTAATGCGATTTTATAATAATGTTTTGTGCCGGATAGGGAATTCAAAGATATAAAAATACTGCCCTGAGGACTTGTGAATGGTGAATTTTGAGTAAAAACTATGATACATCTCTTTATCATTTATCACGTTATTCGTGTGTTATATATATATATATATGTCAACGTTGTTATATATGATGCAAAAGTTATGATTATATATTCGAGTGAAAGGATTCGATCGAGTCGAAACGAGATAGAACAATTTTTTTTGTCCAAATGTTCCTAATTATATATCTGATATCTTTCTATCCGTATCATTTTTAATATTATCATTTTTTTCTTAATATTTATATAAATATTTTTATTTATCACTTACATAAATAATACGTATAAATATGTTTTAAAGTTATTCGTTCGTATGGAAGAAGAAAAACAAAAGCAAAAAAAAAAAAAAAGAAAAAGAAAATTGTATATGATTTTTTATTTACTTCTTTTTTCCCTCTCTCTTTCTTTTTCCTCTTTTTTTTCTTTTTCTCTCTCTCTCTCTCTCTCTCTCTCTCTCTCTCTCTCTCTCTCTCTCTCTCTCTCTCGAACAAAAATCACGCTCGTGATCTCTCACGCTCAAGTTTACGCTCTGCTTAACACGCTATAACAAACCTTTCGCTTTCCAAGCTTGTATGATAGAAGGAGAGTCGTGTAAAGAATCGTGTAAACGAGTCTTAAAAGTTTATGCATTAATTGCCTATTATTTTCTTTTCTTTTCTCTCTCTCTCTCTCTCTCTCTCTTTTTAAATCTTTAAATCTTTATCGTGCATGTATATTTATGGTTAACTCAACGCGATCCAGAAATTCAATTGACCGTTCACTATATACATTGTAAGCGTTAGAAACGATTAGATGTGTTATCGTACGAAAAGTTTGAGTGTTCGCGTATTTACGAATTTTTTAAATGATCGATTTTCGATTCCATTTGCATCTGTGTCCATTTAAAATCTTTTCCCTTTCTTTTCTTTCTTTTCTTTCTTTTCTTTTTATTTTTTTCTTTTCTTTTCTCTTCTCCTTTCGCTCTTTCTCTTTCTTTTTCCTTCTTTTTTACGTTTGCCTTGTTTTCTTTTTCTGCCTTTTTTTTTTCTTTTTTATAATATCGATCAAGATTGGAACGAGAAAAGCCGATTTCCTAGGCTCAACCCGTTAGGTATGATGGATATTTTTTTTTTTTTTTTTTTTTTTTTTATATCTGTTTCGTATGAAAACGATCACGTTTTTTCTCTGTATTATTTTTCTCTTTCTTTTTATTCTTCCTCTCTCTCTATGTATATATATATATATATATATATATATATATTTCATACAAATTTTGTGTTGCAATATTTTGTGACGTTTGGAAAATTTATATTAAAAATTTCATACATGTCAAAGATTTATGTTGAAAATAATTCAGAGTTATCGAGATTTTATTAACATTTTAATTATCATTATTGAGATAAGGTATACGAACTTTTGTATTATTTGTAATATATCACAAAATGTTCATTATTAATTGTTGAATTATTAAAATATTAATAATACAAAGTACGATTCATTTTTAATCACGATTTACAAAATTGGAAGGATGAATTTTGTACAGAATAATTACGATAATAACAATAATAATAATAGCAATAATAATAATAATAATATCTTCTGAATCAAAATACAGATGTATCCGTTTAATAAATATATGAATAGTAAATATATAATAAAATATAAATGCGTAAAAAAATGATGAAAATCTCATTGGAAAAATAATTAAGAATGACATAAAACGTATTTATTAATAAATTTATTATGAGATTATTAACGAAACGTAATTATATTCAAATATAATTCCCTATTGAATCATTTATTATAATTAACTTCGTGATTCGGATTTTAAATGAAGTAAAAGAAATGCAATGATCGATTATGATAATACTACTACTACTACTACTACTACTACTAATAATAATAATAATGATAATAATTTGATATACCAATTTTATATAGTTCAGTAATTAATTGATCAACAAATTAAGAGTAATTCGTTATTCTCACGCTTTCGATTTTTCCATTTTTAATCCTAATAGGGTTTAAAGGTGACTATAGTCACCTATAGAACGTTAAACATTCACTTTATATTTTAAATGTGAGATTATAGTTAGCCAATGTTGAACATTCACTTTATATTAAAGGTGAGACTATAATTACTCAATGTTGAACGTTCACTTTATATCAAAGATTGATATTATAGTGAACCGAGAGAATTTTATTTGTATTAAGAAATCTAAATGAAAGTTATAATAATTTTTTTCTCCTCTCTTTTTTTTTTTTCTTTTTAAGATATCCTAATTTACAATTAAATTATATTATAATTAATATCATTGTAATTAATTTCTTATGATTATATATTGGCAGATAAATTATTTGCATATTATAGTTAGCCAATGAAAGCTCATTAGGAGTATTACTCGATAAAAGTCATTAATTATAATTATTTATAGACTAGTTGATTTATTAAATTCAAAAGTAAATGAATTTTCATTAAATGTCAACGTAGTTCACGTATGGTCTTTTGGATATATGTTAGAATAAGAGAATTATTATGTAATCCTGTTAGAGAGTTAAAACGCATTCGCATCTCTTTTATTTCTTTTTTTTTTTTTTTTTATTTTCTTTTTTTCCCAAGCGAACTACATAACTACACGATTTTATGATTGTACGTATTTCTATATGCGTTCTATGGCGTAAATTTCTCATAGTTCCGATGACGCGAATACCGTCGTTGTTTTATGTGACATTAAGAGAGAATAAAAAGAGAAGGATTAAGAAAAGAAGAAGAATAAGAAAATATACCATGGGGAATTTAATATTTATATCTTTATTTATTTCATCCATCTTTCTAATTTCTTTCGAATTGTTCGAAAGATTAGATAATTCCTGAACATTTCTATTCCTTTTTTTTTTTTTTTTTTTTTTAAATATATAAGTTTATGTGGGGGATGTGTATATTCATTTATGTATGAATATATATATATATATATGAACGTATTCATATATATCCTCATACGTAAATATGAATGTATTTATGTTAGTATGAATATTACGTAAGTATGAATGAAAGTATTTACGTATGTATGAGTGTTATGTAAGTATGAACGTAAATGTGCTTGAATGTTAGTGTGTGTGTGTGTGTG
>NC_060969.1:4314995-4329995 GCF_910589235.1 Vespa crabro | reverse complement strand
AGCGTCGACCGAAAAGAAGGAGAAGAAAAAGAGAAGAGATAGGAGAAAAAAGAAAGGATGAAGAAGAAATCCCTTTGGAGGACAAAATGTCTTGCGTGCAATGTCTTTTTAAAAAATTCTTTGAGTTAGACAGAAAGTTGAATGAAAGTAAAAATGATCATAACGAGGGATTTCATTCTTTCAGAAAGAGTGAATCTATAAAAAAAAAAAAAAAAAAAAAAGAAAAAATTGAACACAATTAAATTGCAATCATCAATTTATATTTGAACAAAATAAAATTTTTCTAATTTAATACAACGACATTATCATTATTATAAAATAAAGATAGATAGAACGATATCAATGATATAATATTGAACATATTTCTGTACGAATGGAATCGAATTGAAAAAATTGTACACGATCAAATCGAATAATTTATTAAAAATCATCGAATTCATTTTAACGTATTTAATATCAATTTACAATTGAATTATATGTCTTCATTTAAATAGAAGATAATTGTATGATAATTGAATTATTAAACGTCTTCATGTTGAATGTATTTCAAAGGGAAATAAATTTAAATATATATATATTAATATATATATATATATATATATATATATATATATAAAAGGATAAAAAAAAAATTGGAGAATATGAAGGAGATCCTTTTCTCATTCCCCTTTCCTCTTGTTCCCTTTTATATTGCGTTAGAAAACTTAGATAGATACGCTGATGGAGTTAATAAAAGATCGAGAGAAGACGACAGGTGGGCACTTTCTTATCGAAAGAGGTTGAATGTAGGTCGCGTGTTAGAGACTCTCGAGAACGTTTAGCCACGCGTGCCAGAGCGTGTGCTAAGATCTTTAATATGCATACCTTAGAACGTCGTGCGCGTGGTTCCTGTGCAAGTATATATTTTTTTTTTCTTTCATCCTCTTTTTTTTTTTTTTTTTTTTTTTTTTAAATGCACGACGAAGATGACCGATGATAGCCTCGTAACGAATATACAAGGGAAAGTTTTTTTTTTTCTTCTTTCTTTTTCTTCTTCTCCATTATGAATGCTTACATCAAATATTCTTTGATGAGCTCGATTGATATGAAAAGAAAAAGAAAAAAAAAAGAAAAAGGGGCAAGTCGAATGATACAATAAAATTTTCTTCGACCTCAATGCTAACTCTAAATTTTCTTTTTTTCTTTCTTCTTCTTCTTCTTCTTCTTGTTCCTTTTTTCTCGTCGTTTTTCTCTTTTCTTTATTCCATGTCAAATTCAATTTTGTTTCCCTTTTATTTATTTATTTATTTATTTATTTATTTTTATTTCTATTATTATTATTCTTTTTTTTTCTCTTTTTTTTTTTTTTAAATTTCAATCACAATATCCTCGTTCAATTTTAATTACGACGTCGTTGAAGTGTTCATTCAAAATGAGAGAAATAAAATCGATGATAGATTGATTAAAAGAATATAATGTAGTAAAGAAAAAAAAGAAAAAAAAAAAAAAAAAAAAAGAAAAAAAACTCACAAGGAAGAAAAATGAAAAATAAATAGTACTACACGAATTCTCCTTCCCTTTCCTTTATGATAATTCTTTTAATCGTATCTTTAACGATCCTCAACGATCGGATATGTAGTAGATTAAGTAAGTAAAGTAAAAGAAAAAGAAAATGGAAAAGGAAAAGAATGAAAAAAGAACTTTCTCTGTTCGAAGGTGCAGTAATTTGATAGCGTGCACCTTCCTAATCATGGTGGTTGCAGTTTCTAAGCACAACAACAACAACCACGTGAATCACGGTCGCACGCGAACTCGAATTTTCACGAGCAAATGAAACTTCTTGCTCTAATGTTCATTTTCTATCTTCTCTCTCTCTCTCTCTCACTCTCCCCCCCCTCTCTCTCTATCTATCTATCTATCTATCTATCTATCTATCTATCTCTCTAACTATTCTCACTTTTTTATTGTACGTATATTTTTGCCTTCTTTCCTTTTTTTTCTTTTTTTTCTTTCTATTTTTCCTTTTCATTTCTTTTATAGCAAACGCACCCCACCACTAACGAGCTCGTAACAAATGTCTGTATACTGTTCGAGATCGTATTTTTCTTCTATTTCTCTTTTTATTTGTCTTGCTTTTATTATAAACCTTCTTTTCTTTCATTGGAATCGATATTCTTATAAATTTGTTCTTCCAACATGAAGATTACTCCTATGTATGTATGTACATATGCATGTACGTATGTATGTATGTATGTATGTATGAATAAAAATAAAAAAAAAAAAAACAGAGAGAAAGATATTCCGTTCTCATAATATTTGTTTTTATGGATCGTTTGGATTTCTAATCCTTTTGCATTTTTTATTTATATTTATTTTTAAGTATGATATCATCTGTGAATACGTAATTCGATTGTTTCTTCTTTCTTCTTCTTCTTCTTCTTTTTTCTTTTTCTTTTTCTTTTTCTTTTTCTTCCTTCTTTCTCTTATTTACTTTTTGTTTATTATATTTTCGTGAAAAAATATTTTATATTTATAAATTATTTATATTTAAAGGATACAATTATCGAAATTAATCCTTTTATTAAATACATATATACATATAATGTCTGTCATTTAATTAATTCTGAACAGATTTTCTTCTCTCTCTCTCTCTCTCTCTCTCTCTCTCTCTCTCTCTCTCTCTCTTTTGATTATCTTTCGTTTATTTGTTTATATATTCTTCTATTTATTTTTCTTTTCTTGAAAAAAGAAAAAAAAAGAAAACAAAGATATACGAGATACAATTGTCGTATTTCATGTATTATCGCTTTAATCAAATTCAATTTATTTATGAACAATTTTAATTTTGATTTTTTTTTTTTTTTTTTTATAAATAATTCATTTTCTATAGATATTTCATAAAGTCGACACTTATTTATCAGTTTTCTCATCGTAAACGTTTTTTTTTTTTTTTTATCTTTCACCTCTCAATTTCTCTCTCTCTCTCTCTCTCTCTCTCTCTCTCTCTCTCTCTCTCTCTCTCTCTCTCTCTGTCTTTCTATATACGAGATTCACAAGTCCCATATTTTTCTATCCATTTTCTGGTACGATACTCGTATACCTCACGTCTTCTCTATGCACTGTTATTAATAATAAAGCAACCACGAGCTTCGCTTTTTTTTTCTTCCTCTTCTTCTTCTTCTTTTTTTTTTCTTTTTTTTTTTTTCCTACTCTTTTTCATACTCTTTCGAAGCTCGAGCCCATCTCACGTTCTCTTCACGTTTGTTCCTTCACTTTTTCTCTCTCTCCCTCTCTCTCTCTCTCTCTCTCTCTCTTTCTATCTATCTTTATATCTCACTTACTCTTTTTATCTCACATGTAGGTATAAGAAGTTCACTTTTATACGAGACTCTTTTACCGTCTATTTTTCATGGTACTCGTCAAACAATATATATTTTATTAGAACTCGAAATACTGCCAAAATTGTGCAAGTATTTTCTCTCCTTACGATATAGAAAAAAAAATGCATACGTCGAGTCTAGTTTACGATGTTATTGAAGGAAAAAAAAAAAAAAAAAAAAAAGAAAAGAAAAGAAAAAAGAAAAAGAAAAAAAGAAAAAATAAAAGAAGTAAACAATCGACAATAGAAACGAGAAATATTTTCTATACTGAACGTGTGCATGTATGTCGTACTCAATGGTATAATACGTCGAGTACGTTTGTACACATTTACCTCGTAACATCGAGCTTTTGGTAACTCTTTCTCTCTTTTTCTTTCGCTCGTTCTCTCTCTCTCTCTCTCTCTGTGAATTTTTTTTTCTTTTTTTTTTTTTTTTTTTCTGAATGTTTCTCATTCGACAGAAGATATTCTCTCGGCTTTTTCTTTCTCTATATTTTCTTTTCTATATCCTATTCTTTTCTGTTCTGTTTTTCGTTTATCTTATTTTGCTTTTTTCCTTTTCTTTTTGTTTTCTTTTTTTTTTTCCAGAAAAAGAAAAACCAGTTGAAAGAAGACTCGGAGACTTGTTCGCATTCAATCGAATTTATTGACTCTATATTCGTTGGAGGATTTTTTTTTAATGGTAATTAAAAAGTTTCATTTGTTAGAAGGAAAAGAAAAATATAATTAAGGTAGAAATAATTTTTTTTTTTTTTTTTTTTTTTTTTTTTTTTTCTATTTGAATGATCTATATTTCGATCAGTTGATTATTGTTTCCTTCTCCTTTTCTTTTCATGTTTTTTTATTTTTGTTTTTATTTTATTCTTTTTTTTTTTTAGACAAATACGTTGAAAGAATATTGCGAAACTTGATCGCTTTGAATTGAATTTGTTGATACTTTTTATTCGTACGGGGGGTTTTTTTTTTTTTCTTTTATGATAGTCAATTATTAAAATCAAAAATAAAGAAAAATATAGAAATAAGTAAAGAGAAATTAAAAAAAATCAAATCAAATCAAATCAAAAGGAAACAATACGTGCACATACACGCGCACATAGAAATAATATAACCCTAACGATCATTAAAATGAAGTTACATGCATGAGAACAATAGGCTCGTCAATTTAATTCCAAGCTTTCGATCGAGTTGACGAATCGACCGATCGATCCACTAACGAATCTTTTGTAGTCATTCGTAATAATTCTCGGAAATCATTGCAATCGACGTGTAACATGCATACGCATACACACACACACACACACACACACACATATATATATATATATACATACATACATATACACTCATCTATAGATCGACGCATGTATATAAATATGGTACCAATAGATCGAATAATAGATCGAGCAATAGATCGGATAGATCGTCAAGTGGTACGAGTACGTCAATGTTCGCAAATGGATCAGTGAAAGTTTCATTCTCGTATTAATCTATTTAGTCTATTTTTTTTTTTTTCTCTTTTTTTCCTCGCTTGTACTTTTTTTCTTTTTTCTTTTTTCTTTTTTCTTTTTTTTTTCTTTTTTTGTGGCGAGTGCGTAAAGCACCGTAATATTTTTTCACCTTTCTTTTTATCCTTTCAGAGGAAAATAAATGGGGGGGGGGGAGGGGGGGAAAGAAAAAAGAAAAGAAAAGGAAAAAGAAAGAGAGAAAAAAAAAGATCTGGTTAATCTCGTTAATCTCGTTAATCCTGTAAAATCCAGTAATTTACTTAAATCCTTGTATATTCCTTTTTCTTTTCTTTTCTTTTCTTTTCTTTTCTTTTCTTTTCTTTCTTTTTTTCAGTAAAATTAGAAAGTGACACGCATGGATATACGTATTTAAATGTTAATTCACAATGACGTAATAAACTCTGAATAGTATACTAGTTGAATTGAATACTTTTATTGCTCTCTTTATTTTTCCCTTCTTTTCGTTTGATTTTTGTTCGCGATATTTGAATAAAAAAAAAAAAGAAAAGAAAAAAGAAAAAGTAAAGAAGAAAAAAAAAAAAGAAAAAAGAAAAAGGAAGAAACGTGTACGTACATACGGATCTACGTACGTTTCGAGTGAGAGAAAGAGAGAGTAAAAGAGTAAGAGAGTAAGAGAGAAAGAGAAGGTAAATGCGAACGTTTGGCATATACATCGAGTTTGCGTATCGATTCCCGGCCATTCCTATATTCCAACTGAACGAATTCCATCGATGCGTTAATAATGACTCGTGGTTCGAGTGGTCTCGATATATTCGCTTGGATTCAAAAACTGACGGATCCCGGATTCGTTCGTTTCCATTCGGAATTTTCTCACTTGGCCGAGCTTTCTTTTTCATTTCTCGAGAAAGGATAAAACACGCGGAGTGGTGGTAGAATATAAATAGGTAGAAGAAATTTTTATTCAATTTTTTTCTCTCCCTTGATCGTTTTCTCATCTCTTTATCCCCACCCCTCCCCATCCTCCTCTCCAAGACTCTGATGAATTTTGCATTGAAAGGAAGAAAGAAAAAAAGAAGGAAAGATAATAAAATAAAATAAAATAAAAAAAAAAAAAGAATAGTAAGTAGAAAATTAAAATATATAGAAATAAGATGTAAATAAAAAGTGATGATGATGATTATAATAATATTTACATATCTTTCGTATAAATTGAAAGAAATTTTATATATATATATATATATATGTGTGTGTGTGTCTGTGTGTGTAAAAGGAATAAGATCGTTTAGAAAGTTTTCGTGTTTGATTGGACGAGAAAGATTGAAAAAATAAATTCTTCTTTTCTTTTTTTTTTTTGTTTGTTTGATTTTTTTCTTCCTTTTAAACTTGATTATTATCACGATTTTTATACTTGTTGTCCTTAAAAGAAAAAAATGTTAACACGATCAGGTTTTATGCATATGTATGATACATGTACATATGTATGTAAATATATATATATATATATATATATAAATATGTATATATAAATATATATATGTATATATATATATATATATACATGTATATTATGTTGGATAACCGGTCGTGATTTAAGAAGTGTTGAAGCGAACGACAAATGCGCATGCGTGAAATGTGTAACACACTTTGATGCAACCTAGATGACCATAGGAAAGAGAAAAACGGGACTTCCGGCATGAGAGAACATCTCCGCGTTCTAAACTTAGAGATCCTTTAGTATCTATTTAGTATCTATCTAGATATACGTATTTCAGAGAAACATATTAATTTGTTGATTTCTTATTAATTGCGTAAGCATTTGATATGTTAATTACGATTGTTATAATGTCGAAATATTATAACGTCGAATTTATTAATTACGATCATAAATTATATTCTTGAAATATTAAAAATAATCATTTACTTATTTACGAATAGATTTTTACTTCTTCTCTTCCTTTTTTCTCTCTTTCTTTTTTTCCGTTTTCTTTTTTCTTTCTTTTTTTTTTTTTTTTTTTTTTTTCTTTTGCTATTACAAACGAGAAACAACTTCGTCAATATCGAAAGCAAAAGTTTAGTAATATATTCAATTTAAAAATAATATTTATATATATATATATATATATATATATAATATAGTTATTAATAAGATTGTATATGTAATAGATCTTTTTTATAATATTTAATATTATCTAATTTATAACATAGATCTATATTTTAGATCTCAATAATAATAATAATAATAATAATAATAATAATAGATATTTAGATCAATAGATCTTTATTATAAATATCTATATATATATATATCATATTATTTCAAATCGATATCGTTATATAGATCTATAAATGACAAAATTAAATTTAATATCATTGAAAATATATTTTTTTTCTACGACGATAGATAATAGAAAATTTACGATTATAGGTAATAGGAAAAAAAAAAAATAACGATTTCTTTTCCTTTTTTAAAAAAATCGATCAAATTGATAGGACCGAAGATAAAAAAAAAAAAAATAAACCTTCGAGAAAATCTCTACAAGATTTATATTTACATTTTCGCATTATAATACGCAATCGTTTTAATATGAAAATATTAAAGAAGATCTTAAAAGAATTTATCAATATTAGCCTTTTTATAATGCAAAAGTATACATAAGCTCGATCCCCAGATCAATCGTATTTTCTTTTGTACAGTAGAAGGTGATCGAATAAACCCATAAAAGTCTTTTCCTTCTTACGACATTCGCATAAGAAACATAGTAGAACGGAAGATTTATTCGACGCGTAAAGTTTCGCCTAAAAAGTTTTCTCCTGGCCTCGAATCCGTCGAATCCAGTTCGTTCGCGAGAAAGCTCTTTTTCTTTCTTTCTTTCTTTCTTTCTTTCTTTCTTTCTTTCTCTCTTTCTTTCTTTCTCTCTTTCTCTTTCTCTCTTTCACACATACACAGACAGACAGACACACACACACATAGATATCCACATACGTATAGTTCTCTTTTTTTTTAACACGAATTTCCATTCAAGTATCCGAAGAAAATTACGTTTGTCATTCGTCGAAAAAAATTTCTCGATAAATCGTCGTACCGAATTCATCCCCTTCTTGATCCCTTCTTACGAGATCAATATCTTAATTATCTCATCTCTTTTCCCTTTTTTTTCCTTCGTATTCTTTCATTTTCTTTTCTTAAAACTCGCGTATTTAGTAAGTTGAAATATTATATGGCAAAACGTCGATGATAAAGAGAGGAGAAAATGCATGAGTGTAAATGTAAATGATCGAAAAAGAAGCAAACTAAAAAAAAGAAAAAAAAAAAAGGAAAGAAAAAGAAACAAACAAAAATAAAACAAAGTAAAACTTACCTATGATTAAACTCGGAAAAAAATCCAACGGGCGATAGTTATATGAAAGGTGTAAAAAGGGATAGAAAGGGAATGGGAGGGAAGGAGGAAAAGAAGGAAAAAAAGACACACACACACACACACACACACAGAGAGATACAACAAACTCACACTCCTTTGCCCCAAACGGAAAGGAAGAAATACGCGATGAAGTGTGAGATCAAAAAGAATGAAAAACAAAAACAAAAAAAAAGAATAAGGAAAAAAGAAAAAGAAAGCGAGCGAGCAATAAAGAAAGGAAGAAAGAAAGAAAGAAAGAAAGAAAAGTTTACTTGGAATATTCAAATATCACGATTTTCCCGCTTTGACGAAAAGGGACGTGAGAAAGGGGATGTAGCGGGGAGGCGCTCCTTATTTTTCCTCTCTCTCTTTCTCTCTCTTTCTTTTTCTCTTCTTTCGACGAGAAAAGAAAGAAAGAAAAAAATAGATTAAAAGGATTAAAAAAAAGGAAAGGACGAATAAATAAATAAATAAATAAATAAATGAACAAGTGAATTAATAAATAAATGTAGAGAGAGAGAGAGGGAGGGGGGAGGGAGAGAGAGAGAGGGAGGGAGGGAGGGAGGGAGAGAGAGAGAGACAGGAAGAAGAAAAAAAGAAGGAAAAAGTAAAGAAGATAGAGAGGGAATAAAAAGAAAAAGAAAAAGAAAAATAGAAAAGATATAAGGAGAGAGGGGAAAGAAAAAGAAAAAAAAAAAAAAAGAAGAATTACGACAAATAATCGCGTAAAATCGTTAACTTTGTTTCGTCGTAGTCGTAGTCGTACGTAATTGGACTCACGTAAATTATTATTCTCGTTGATTTGTTCCCGTAATATCTATTGAAAATATCTCGTAAATTTTTATACGTACGAACGAACGAATTAACGCGACGAACGAAATTATTTATCGACACACACACACGTATACGTATACATATATAAATTATCGTCGATTAATGAATAAAGAATTAGGATTAGGATCGATTATCGATTTTAAGATCGTCGTACTGTTCGATGTACTGGCGTATACTGGCTGACCAGTGTCGGCGAACGGCCTTCTTCTCCTTTCCATTCTTTCCATTCTCGTTTTGCCTCCACGCGTTTCCTCTCCTCCTCCTCCTCCTCCTCCTCCTCCTCTTCAGTTCACCTCACCTTACCATACCTTACCTTACTTTACTTTACTTTACTTTACTTTACTGTCCCTACTCTACCTTCTTTAACCTCCCTCCCTCTCCTTTAACCTCCTCCTCCTCCTCCTCCTCCTCCTCCTCCTACTACTTCTCTCACACCATAAAGACAATTCGGAAGAAGAAAGTAGGCTTCACCTTCTTATATTCCGTGAATCGACTTCGCTATTACTTGCGAGCAAACTGGTGCGCGTTTATACGAAAAAGAAAGAATGAGTTAGTGAAAAAGAGAAAGAGAATGATAGAGAGAGAAAGAGAGAGAGAGAAAGATAAAGAGAGAGAGAGAAAGATAAAGAGAGAGAATACAATGTATTTCTGGTGCTTTTCACTACGTCGAAAGTTTTCTACGCGCTATTAATGCGTCGATTAGGACGAACGGACGCGTGATTTGGGCCGCGAAATAAATACCCACCATAGTTTATATTCGGATGCTTTGCTTTCCTTTCGTACATAGGTATGTACGAATTTGTCTCTATGCCTGTGAATGCATGGTGAATGCACGTGTGTATGCAATGTGTTCATGCATGTGCGTGGGAGACTACGATAATTATATTTCTTATAATATATTTCTTCAAAATTTTTTATTCCCTTTTTTATATATACTTAGAGATATTCGTGTATAATTATTTTAAGTAGTCTCTCTCTCTCGAAAAAAAAAAAAAAAAAAAATAAAAAGAAATATTAAATTATATGAAAGATAAGAAGGATATGGTGACGAGTGACTTTAATTAATCCTTCCATTAATCTTCATAAATGAAAAATCCTTCAAGATCTTAATTATAGTCCATCCTATATGCATCGAGGAAATCGATTCTAATTACAGATTAAATCATAATACGATTGAATATCAATTAAGCCAAATTTCCAACAAAAATTTGTCAATAAATTCAATAATCGACGTTTCAATTTTCACACACACACATTTATTATTAATAGTAACTTTAATAATAACAATACGCAGATATAATATATCGTGGCGATATTAAAGAAAAACAAAAAAAAAAAAAAAAAACCAAAGAAGAAAAAGTATTCGATATAAAAGCTCAAACTACTAAGTCATGCTCGATTTGTTCGCTTTGCCAGTTATTAAAAGGAAAAAGGAAAAGAAAAAGGAAAAGGATAAAGATAGAAATAAAAAAGAAAAAGGAAATAATAATAGAAGAAATAGTAGAAAAAAGAAATGAGATAGAAATCACATGAACGGTATCGTCGAAGGAATAGGTAAGAAGAGAAATTGGGGATGGAGGACGGAGGGAGGGAGGAGGGGAATGGCGTTAAGAGGTACAGGGGATGCGGGGTCGAACTCAGTGGTGGCAACGCGTCGAGTGTTTACCACGAGAGATATATAAAAGTTTCTAACCGGAGAGACTATCACACCGCCTTTGGGCGAAATTTCAAGCGATAAATGGGCCCTTGGAAAAAGAACTTTTTACCACTCGTGCGGATAGAAAAGTTTTTCCCTCTTTTCGAAGCAACCGAGAAGTGGAAGCTTACAAGATACGAAAGACCACAGGGGAAGGAAAGATTTCTGATGGTGTAGGGGTGGGTGGATGGTAGTTGAGGTTGAGAGTTGGCGGGGGTAGTGGCAGGATGGTGAATATCGGTAACTCATAAGTGGTAACGCTTTTGACAATGTCTGTGTGTGTCTGTGTGTCATGTCAGTGCATATGTTTTCTGTATTTGTTTGCCGCTACCTTTCCTCATTCTTATCTTTTATGTGTATCTGTATTTGTGTGTACACGCGTTATACCAAAATCTAGTTTTACTACGTGATCCTCTTACGAAATTTTCGTAGTTTCAACTTCTATATATTTTAGTTTTTCTTTTAAATTCCTCTTTCAAACGTCGTAGATAATTCTATCATAAAGTTTCATATACTTTCTCGGATCGCTTTAGGATCGAACGAAGGAAAAAGGGAGGTCTGAAAAAGAAGAAAATAAATAAATAAAAATTGTCGCGAAATCGTTGACAGCATTATTATCATGTGTTATACTTTTGCGTTGTATTTATTTATTTATTTATATACCTTTAAATAACATATCAAATATGTAATTTTATCGGTGATCCGATAACGAAATTTAGATTTTTTTTTCCTTTTTTCTTTTTTCTTTTTATAAGATTTCTATCAATAATTCATTACACGTTACTTGTAAATGTGTAGAAAAAATAAAAGATATATATTGTTATTGTTTTATGTTACATTTTTATGTATACTTAAAAAAAAAAAAAAAAAATAAATAAAAAAAATAAAAAAAACAAAGAATTGTTCCTTTTCCGTATCGGTAAAACAGTAATCTACTATTATTGACTACATTTACTCAAACGATAAAAAAAGTTCTCTACAATTACCGACTATGATTACTCGGTAGGTAAAAACACGGCTCTACTATTACCGAATGACTTATAGAAAATAATAAATACATTTAAAAAATTTCACGCAGTTATCTATTATTTTCTTTCTTTTTCTTTCTTTTTTACCCATTTATAAAAACTAAATGTATAGTTTAGAAAGTTACCAGACAGGCATTCGCGTAAAGTCAGATATTTTAATGATAGGAGAGCAAGTATACTTTATGTTGCCAAGAATTTAAGCATTATACATAAATTTATTTTATATATTATGAAATTAGACATTGAAAGAAAGAAAAACAAAAAGAAAAAAAAAATGAGAAAAAAGAAAAATTTAAATATCTTAATATCTTTAATATTTCTAAATGTAAAAGAAAAAGTTTAATATTTGTTTACATGAAGAAACGTATATAATTTTTATATTACATGTAATATATATATATATATATATATATATATATATATATATATACATACATATATAAACAATATATATGTAAACTTTAATACTGTAATTTCTCATACATAAAAAAAAGAAAAAAAAAAAAAGAAAAGAGAATTAAACACAATAAGATCGATAGATCCTTTTTCATATGTAAAATCATTTTATATATATAAAAAGAAAATCATGCAATAATTATATTTCTCTAAGTCTTCATTTTATTAAAATAACACTATCGAATGGAACGATTGCTGCAAGGTGGCTGTGCATTATGACATAATTGCACTTAAGAAAGTTCGGAATGTGAACACGCCCGCAAACACACACACACACACACAAAAGTAGCTAAACACACCGATTGAACCTGTAGTACATATGGTATTAAGTAGTCCACAAGCAATAGCATAGCAGTTATGTATACACAAGCACCTATGCGAAACTTGTTCTAGACTTTCTCAGTGGCACTTGCAGTTAGGCGATAAGATGAAACCACAACAATGTTCGACAATATTCCAGGAACGATTCCAGGAATTTTATCACACCTTATGTAAGATAACAAGACACACTGCACGTTCTTGTTTTCGAGAAAAATTCATTGATAAAAGAAATAAAAGAAAAAAGAAAAAAGGAAAAAAAAAACAAAAGAATAAGAATAAGAATAAAACTTGTGCATCGTCGAATAAATTCAATGAAACATTTTCTTTTTTTTTTGTATTATTTAATAAATTGAAATTATTATTATTAATAAATATATTTATATTATATTACGTACAATGTATATATATATTATATATATATATATTAGCTAATAATATCAGATAATTATCATGTATTAAATATATGATATTGTATATATATATATATATATACAATATCATCAATAGTAAATATTAGATAAAATTTATATAATAATATTAGATTTATATATAATATTAAATAATTATAATATATTGTTTGTCTATAATAAAATACAATAATAACATATAATAATAATAATAATAATAATAATAATAATAATAATAATAATGTCATAATATTATTAGATAATATTATATAATATAATTGTAACGTTAGAACTTTTAAATATAACATTAATTAATTGTGATATCATATCTCTAATAATATAATATTAACATAATAATAAAATATAAAATACAATGCAAAGAGACATCTATAAGAAATATATTAATATTATATTATTTACAAACACACACATATATGTATATTTATATATATATAAATATATATATATACATATATTTATTAAATAATATAAAAGATCAATCGTACGAATAGGAAACGAGAAATTTCTCAAAGAAATAAAATCTCTTCGAGAATAAAAAATCGTATTAACGTTCGCACGAACAGCTGGACAAACGAACAGCTGTTAATTTAATTTCATTTTACGTGAGAAAATCTTGGCTTGTATTTGAAACGACAAATAGATTTTTATAAGAAGAAGAAGAAGAAGAAGAAGAAGAAGAAGAAGGGGAAATCAAATCGTCGTTGACTTTCTTTCTATGTCTATCTTTGTCTCTTTCTTTCTCTTGCTGACAAAAGAAAAAAAAGAAAAAGAAAAAGAAAAATGAAACTTTCAGGGTCAAGTTCGATTTCCAAAGTGTTACTCGTCGTCTTACTTTGAAACGTTTCATCCGTGTTACGAACTCGAAAAAAAAAAAAAAAAAACAAAAACCAAAAGAAAAATTGATCTAATCAATTATAAACAAAGCCATATACATCATCGTCTATCATTATTTCTTTCCAATAATAAATCCAATTGGGAATATCATTTAACATGTATACATGAAAAGAAATTGAAAAAAGAAAAAGAAAAGAAAAAAAAAAAGAGAAAAAAGGAAAGCAATTAAATTGAACGGAATAGTCTGACGTAGAGACGATGATGACAAACATAAATGAAAGAACGTTCTGTAATTACGAGATATTTCATGAATTTTATGATAATAGAAAATATTAAATGATAAAACGTTAGGATATAATCTACCATGGATGAAATATTTTCTAATTATTAGATTAAAAAAAGGAGATTGAGATATTCGACGATAAAATGTCGGAATGCCTACGTAAAATTTTCTAATTATTATTATTATTATCATCATCATCATCATCATCATCATTATTATTATTATTGTTATTATTATTATTATTATTATTATTATTATTATTATTATTATTTAGTTATTTATTTATTTTTCTTTCTTTTCTTTTCTATTTGTTTTTTTTTCCTTCTCTCTCTCTCTCTCTCTCTCTCTCTCCCTCCAGTTACGCACAATTAATTTTTCACCTCTTATAAACGTCGTACTCGTAACCCACTTTTGTATAACCGATAAACGATTTCTTTGGTCCACTTATTAGTCGGTGAATGTATCCATGAATAAAACGAAACAAAATGTGACGAAATAAAAGAGTCGCGCGCGTGCTTCTCCTACGTTTGACATTAAGATTATGAAATTAGAATAGATATTGTTGCCTTAATTTGATTATAAAATTAAGAAATTAAAATAGAATCGATTAGAGCTCTATTATTTATATTGTTATTATTTATATTTTTATTATATTATTAATATTATAATTCGCTCTTTTTTTTCGTCTTATCTTCTTTCATTTAGTTCCATTTTATTTCCTTTTTTTTTCTTTTTTTGTTTTCCACTATTCTTTCTTTTTTTTTTTTTTTTTTTTTTTTTTTTTTTTTTTTTTTTTCTATAATTTCTTTTCCTATTATAACGTTCTAACGATCGATATATACGAAACGATTCGAGAATTTCGTAAATTTAAGGAAAATATTGGAGTGACAGGAAATAA
>NC_060969.1:4297495-4309995 GCF_910589235.1 Vespa crabro | reverse complement strand
CAACCATTTATACGTCTCTGCGTTTCTATAAAATGCAAAACGTTGCATACATTCAGGCGTTCGAATGATCGTTAACAATAGTAATGTTTATTTTTAAATTACGTGAACGATACGCTGTTATTTTTCGTTCTCAAATATGTTTCTCTCTCTCTCTCTCTCTATCGATTTATGAATCCCGACATGATATAAGTAGATTAATGCGTCAACCCGGAAGAAAAATATAGAAGCACGCGATATCGATCGAATCTTTTTTCTCTCTCTTTCTTTTTCCCTTTTTTTTTTTTCTTTTTTTCTTTTTTCTTTCTTCTTTTTTTTTTTTTTTTTTTTTTTTTTTTTGGTATATCAAACAACATCGCCTGATATTAAGATTATAATAGGAATTATGTGATCCAATTTCTTTTAAGGATATATTTTAATTTTTATATTACCAGATCGGAAACGTAAGCACCCTTGCCACTCTTAAATCCGGTCAAACAGAGACCAGCTCCTTTGCCTGATTTCTTTTGTAATTCGACCTCAACCTCTTCCGGTGATTTATCGCTTCTATGTACCACCATAATTATCTGTAATCGAAAGATATTATAATAATTTTTTTTTTTATATATAGAAAATAATATAACGTTCATTTCCTCGTTCATATATAGACGACAAGAATATTAAATTATTTTATTGAATTTTTATTATTTTATTAATTAATAATAGTCGTATAGTAATATTATTTTATATATATATATATATATATATATATATATATATATATATATATAAACAATAATATTACTGCGATTATCATTGGCATATATAAAATTATTATTATTAATATTACTAATAAGAAAATAAATATACATATATATGTGTATATAAAATAAAATAAAATAATTATTTTATCTTTAATAATTGTCTACTCACTGTTCCCGTAATTTTCAATACTGCAGCATGAGCTTTCTCATGTTCGATAGATTTGAAACTTTCTTGACATATGTCAAGAATTTGATCCCCAGCTTGCAATCGGCCATCTTTACCGGCTGCTCCATCAGGAAATACTTCCAGAATAAATACGCCGCTCTAGATGATAAAATTAAATCAATCATTATATCTTTGCCTTTTCATTCATTCATTCAATTCATTCGATTCATTTTCTTTTTCTTTCTTTATAATTATTAATTTACTAAACAAACTTACCATTGGTGTGTCACTACCACCAGTTATAGTGAAACCTATTCCCTTGTCCTTTTCTTTTTGAAACTCTATAGTAGTATCCTTTCCAACTTGAATCTTACAATCCTTTGGATCCTGAGGTGGCTCTGGTTCCTTCGGTTTTTCTGGTTCTTTTTTTTCCACTGAAGAAAAAAGAAAAGAAAAAAAAAAGATAAAAAAAAAACACACACACACAAAGAAGAAAATTGTATATATCCTTAAGATTCAATCCATAAATGTTACATAATTTTGAATGTAAAAAAAAAATAAAAAATAAAAAAGAAACTAAATAAAAAAAAAAAAAGAAAAAAAAAGAAAAGAATAAACATTTGTGACAATTTCTTCATCGTTTACCTGGTTTAACTTCGGGCTCAGGGGGCTTTATCTCTTTACCATCTTGACCAATTTTACTTTGATTTGGATTACAAACGGTCAACTTGACGACGCCCTCGGCCTTCTTCAAGAGACTCGTAGCCTAAAATTATTCACGCGGTTACGTTCGATAAATGGAATCGATCCGATCTAAAATTATTCTTAGAATCTAAGTTATGTATATAAAGGGTGCGGGAGGGATATGAGAGGAAATAAAATTCTAAAGGAAGGAACGATTGAACGAACGAATGAACGAACGAACGAACGAACAAACGTAATTTACCTCATCGTATGTCGAGCCGAGAAGACAATCTATGTTAACGGCTAGAATCAAATCACCGACTTGCAAACCTGCCTATATAATTTTTTTTTTTTTTTGTAAATATTACGATTAATATCCTTCTATTGTATTATATTATCATAGAAATAATGAAATAATATTTTCTTTTCTTTTTTCCTTTACCTGTTCAGCAGCACTACCTTCCTGTATATCCGAAACGAATATTCCTTGACCAACCTCAGCGTGCTTACCCTCGATGATCATTATACCAAGACCGTATTGTCCCTGAGAGAATAAAATAAAAAAAAAAAACAAAAGAAAATTATTTGTTAAGAAAATAAAGATCGAGGAGAAAAAAAAAAGATTGGGAGGAAGGAGGTTGAATACATTAAAATAAAATAAAAGAAATATTTCTATCGAATCTAACCTTTTTTACTGGGACAACACGGACTCCTTTGTATCCGCTAAATTGTTCGCTCTATAAAAGAAAGATCTCTGCGTTTTTCTCGTAATTATATATATATATATACATGTATGTATGTATGTATACATATATAATGAATGTATGTATATACGTATATGGTTTGTAAAAGATTAAAGATTAATCGTATACCTCGTCTAAGATAGGTGGGAATTGGACCAATGGTTTTACAGCTATATCATCCGTCCCATGCATTTTTCTATCGTAAATTAATAAAAGAACATTTAATACAGAGATACAATTTTTATCATTTACAATAGGATTAAATAAGACGTAGAAAGACGTATACATATATATATTACTTACCGAAGTACTATGATCTTGAAGAATGAACCGGCCATACACTTTATCAATGCCGAAGCGTTCAAGTGACATCTTCCTTTTAACACCATACCATTCACCTAAGATTGTAAAAAGAAATATATGAAAAAGAGCAAAAAAAAAAAAAAAATTTTATATTTCTTCGTGTTATAGACCAATGATAGAAATAAAATAATATTTGATTGATATTTGTGTCAGCATATATATATATACAAACAAATACACACACACACACATATATATATATATATATGTATATGTATGTATGTATGTATGTCGTAAAAATGTCGACTTATTTTCGGCAAATGAGATCAGGTACGTAATAAACGTCGTCTAAAAACCTTCTCCCACTCTATCCATTCTATCTTCTCCACTTTCTCAGCTTTCAACGATTTGATCCTTCACGATTGACGAATAAAAGTTATAAAAGTAAAGAGAGATCGTAAAAAGAAAAAAAAAAAACGTGAAACTTCTTACTTCGAGTATTTCGTCGCCAACGGCAAGTCCACCAACTTTATGAGCAGAACCATTCGGATTGATGCCACAAATGAAGACAGCCATTCGATTTCTGTCCTTGTGACCGGCAAGAGATATACCCAAACTACCACGTTCTTTTTCTACCTTCACCATTAGTACCTTGTGACCCAGATTGTGATATTTCTTTTGTATCTTCACTAAAAGAAAGAAAAGAGAAAAGAGGAAAAAAAAACACAATGGGCGGAAATAATGAAAGATAAGATGATAAATATATAAAAATGGAGGAGGTTTGAATGTTGAAAAAAAAGAAAAAAAAAAAAAAAAAAAAAAAAGAAAGAACGGAAGAGTTTCGTTTTGGAATTTGACACGATCTAATCATAATGATGACGATGATGATGACGATGATGATGACGATGATAATGATGATGATAATGATGATGATAATGATAAAATATAATTATGTATATAATTTTATATAAATACTTTACGTAACAAATTATATACGTATTTTATGTAGAAATTGGATGGAAATTTAACGAAAGATTTTTTTACGATTATAACAAAAAATGGAAGGAAGGATAAAAGGTTTATACTCTTATACCAAGGATAAAAAGTTTTCAAATGTTCAATTCTATTTTTTGAATTGATACATTACAATTCTGAATGCCTATGTTTATATAGTCTCTTATGTTTTCGTATATAACAAATATATTTCTCAATTTACAGTTAAAAATTCAATCGAAATATGAATGAGATTTCTCTCCCTCCCCCCACCCTCCCCCCCCAAAAAAAAGAAAGAAAAATTTGTTCCCATACAAAAACCAGGATGAAAATAATTTGCGTGTACAATTAAAAAAAAAAAAAGAAAAAAAGAAAAAGAATTGTCCTCCGAAATTGAAACTGTTCAATAACTTTTTACACTTTTTCACAATAATACATTAATATTTTGAATGAAAGAAAAAGGGCGAAAAAGAAAAAGAAAGAAAGATACAAGCGACGAAAAAATAAAAGTACTCACTATTTGTGTAACCAAATTCATCCTCTTCTTCTGGATCAGCATCGATCTCGGCCTTCGATCTTTTTACATTGCCAGCACTCTTTCTGGATATCTGAAAGGATAGATGAGAATCGCATTATTATCTGGGGAAATAAAAACGAAAAAAAAAAAAAAAAAAAAGAAAAAGAAAAAGAAAAAAAAAAGAAAACGAGTCGTCGAGTCCAAATAAAAAGTTTTCATTCTTTTCTTTACTTTTTCTTTTCCAATTTCTTTTTTTTTTTTTTTTTTTTTTCTTTCATTTAATTGGAACCGAAATCTCCAAGGTATTATATATATATATATAATAAAAAATAATAGAAAAAAAAAAAAAAATTGGAGACAACAGATATCAAAAATTCAATCTCACCTCCATTCCGTTCTTCGTATAAACGTTACCCTCCAATTCACGTATATCCTCCTCCTCGGAACTTTCCTCCGAGGAGTATTTCTTTGCGGGTGGTTTTTGCACAGGTGGACCATGATCCTCCCGTTCCTCGCTAACTTCACGTAATATTCCAGGATTTATTGGCGGCGATGGCGCCTTTTTACGTACCGATTTTTTCATGGAGGATCTGTTATATATATATATATATGTATATATATACAACATTATTAATATATCGCAAATTTTTTATATCGTGATCATATGAAATTTTTCCATACGATCATTGAAGATTTTTTATTATCATTGAAATTTTTCTAACGAACATTGAAATGTTTCATACGAAGTATAACCATCATTAGAAATTTCATTTTGAATGAGATTTTGTTAAACGTTCAATATTTCATGTCAGATTTAAAAGCTAAAAAAAAAAAAAAAAAGAAGAAAAAAAAAATTATTGACATTTTATACGAGAGACGTGAAAATTTTTATTTCGAATCTTTTATATTTCAATTTGTAAAATCGATCGAAATAGAAAATTTCTTAATGTATTAATATATATCGTTCTTTTTAAATAAAATATTATTGCCTGCACATTTAAAATTATATTTGAGATACATAACATTTAGAGGGGAAAAAGAAAAAAAAAAAAAAAAAAAAAAAAAAAAGAAAATAGTAATATTTCTTTTTCCAATAAAAATCTATTAATCGTCTAAACATTTTACTCGACGAATTTCAATCTGTCTTGAAGAAAAAGAAAAAGGGGAAAAAAAAAAACAAGAAAGAAAAGCAAAATTCAAATTATATTCTACCAATGAATTTTCCTACATTAATTTTTTTTTTTTTCTTTTATCTACCACAAACATATCCCCTTCCCATATAGATGCGAGCATTCAATTTCTATCAATTAAACAACGATTAAAGAAATATTTAAAAAAAAAAAAAAAAAAAAAAAAATATACCTTCGTGCACTAGGACCAGCGCCATCTGTACTTCTTATACTCTGCCTTTTGAAATCTCTCGGAGGAGTTTTGTCACTGTCTTCGACACCACCCTAAATCGAGAAAATTAATTGGAGAGGAGAAGGGAGGGGGCGGCGACGGCAGGACGGGGGACGGGAGTGAAAGAAGAAAGATAGAAAGAAAAAAGTAGGAGAGAGAGACAGAGAGAGAGAAAGAGAAGAGATAAGTAATAATAAATAATTTAAGCAAAAATTCTCGTACAATATTAATACTCCAATAAATGATACACGATGAAAGAATGATATAAAACAAATAAACAAATGAATGAATGAATGAATGAATGAACGAACGAACGAACGAACGAACGAACAAATAAACAAACAAACCTGAATCACTTCCGGCGTGATGGATCTGACCGGTGATATCGGCGAAGGTTTCTGTCGAAATGATGCTGTGGGTGTTCCAGGAGCTACGCCAGACACGGGCAAACGACTTTTGCTTCTACCATCTTGAGAATTGCTCTCGTTCTCGGTACTCTACGATAAAATAATAAGAAAGACACTCGAGTTCACTGTTCGATCGATCTCGTTCGTACGAGATAAAATTTACTTACAATCGATAAAAAAGAAAGAAAGGAAAGACAAAAAAAAAAAAAAGAAAAAAAAAAAGAAAAAACGACGAACGACAGAACGAACATTAACAACGACACAAACAATGACAACGATAACAATAATAACAATAACAACATATCACATTCGAAAACGATCCCATATATAGATCAAACAAAGATACAAAATGTATTTAGATATATTATTCCTAATGAATAATAATTCTAAATATATTATATACATATATATATATATATATATATATATATATATATATATATATGTATATGTATATAATATGATTGATTTTAATCGTATAGATGAACACTATCTTACGAGATCATCTCTCGTTATATTTTCGATCATTCATAATTTTCATTTCTTTGTCTTTCTTTTTTTTTTTTTTTCTTCATTTATATAACAAAATACTTCTGTTTTCGCAGTATATCACAACAATTATGTCACAGTGTAATTAACATCGAGGAAGTAAAAAGAAAAAAAAAAAACGAAAACGAAGGAAAAGGAGGAGGAGGAAGAGGAACGAAAAACAAATCTTCGAAATGGTAGGTCCCTTCTTCGTTCACCAAAATTGAAGAAAGATCCATCGATCAATAATAATCTTTCTCTCTCTCTCTCTCTCTCTCTCTCCTCTCTCTCTCTCTCTCTCTTTTGTGTGAATAGGAACCTCACATACACCGAAGGTGACGCATTTCCGTCCAAAGAGTCGATGCATCGTGAGATCCTCGATAAAGGAACAGCAGCTAGCTAGGTCGCCGGCAGCTGTGGTTTCGTCGACGAAACTGAAAGCGTCGATCGAGTAAAAGAGGGATGATCGAGGGTGGTCGATGCCAACTAACCACCCCTCTTACTCTCGAACCACCTGTCCCGATGATGGCCGATCCGGTCTTTCGTTGCAACGATGTCATCCACACTCATATACACACATACACATATACTCTCTTTCTCTTTCTAACTGGCCTTTGTCCTTCTTTTTTTCTCTCTCGGATATTTGAACCTTTTCACGTTTTCTGGTTCGTAGATTTATCGGAAAGTTTGAGCTTGGTAGTGCATCGCGCTTATGCGTGTTGTGTAAGGCTCAACTATCTCTCTCTCTCTCTCTCTCTCTCTCTCTCTCTCTCTCTCTCTCTCTCTCTCTCTCTCTCTCTCTCTCTCCTTCTCTCTCCTTCTCTCTCTTTTTCACTCATACGTGTATATAACTATTCTCCCTGCATCGATGAGTCCGATTGTAGAGAGAAAGAGGGAGGACACGATTGAAAAACGTTATTTTCTATTCCGTCCCTTCTTTTTCTTTTTTTTGTTTGTTTTCTTTTTTCTTTTTTTTATTTCTTTTTTTTTTTTCTTTTTTTTATTCGCGATTAAAAATTGAGCAAAAGTATCGTGCAGTATTTTTAGCAGACAGATATTATGCCATTTGCCGATCACAACCCCTTCGTAAAACATTACTGTTGGGACTTTTGGTATGCGGTATGGACGTTGCGTAACTCATCGAGAGAGAGAGAGAGAGAGAGAGAGAGAGAAAGAGAGAGAGAGACAGAGGAAGAGAGAAGAGAGAGAGAGAGAAAAGCTATCCAGGATTTGGGAGAATTCATATACGTACGTCTATATTTGTAGAATATTTATGTATGTATGGATGTGTTTCGAGAGAATGAGAATACGTTTGGTAGAGATAGATAGATAGATAGATTAAATAGAGAGTGAGAGAACGAGAGAAAATGAGAGAGAAACAGTGGAGGGGGGTAGGACAACGAAGTTTGAAAATTGGGAATATCGATATCAGCCTGTCCAAAGAGAGAGAGAGAGAGAGAGATAGAAAGAGAGGCTCTCTCGAATCTCATGGAAATTATGACCGAGATGAATTGGAGATTACCTAACGTGACCTAGTTTTCTTTGAGATCTGAAGGACAATTATATTTTTATATGGAGAACACGAAGAAGTAGAAAGAGAAAGAGAAAGAGAAAGAGAAAGAGAAAGAGAAAGATAGAGAGAGAGAGAGAAGATTCAAGAATCAATTTGAAATAAGAAATGGGATAAGTAAAGAGGGAAGGATATGTATATATGTATATGTATATATGTGTACAGGCATGTATGTACGTATGTATGTATGTATGTATAGTCTCGTGGATTTCTTATTTGTTCCCATTTGTTATAGTATTAGTTAGTCCTCCATTTTGTGAGGGTCGGCATTTTGACCGACGAGAAGGGCTTGAGTAAAGAACATCGAGAATAGTGCTTGATGATCGTGCCGATATCGTCTCTCACCAGATGCACCAGAGATTGGACGAGGAGGCAGACAGGATTTCCGGCCGCTTGAATGACCTCGACCGCTCGCTCGTGCGTACTATTCCGTAGATCCACGCCGTCAACTTCGATTATTCTGTCACCGATCTATAAAGAAAAAAAAAGAAAAAAAAAAAAAAGAAAAAGAAATAAAGAAAGCAAAAGGAGTAAAAATATCACAGAAAGGGGAAAAAAAAAAAGAAAGAAAGAAAAAGCATGCACGATTCAATTTATTATCATGATTCGTCTAATGAATTTCTTTAATTTATGAATATTTATTACTGTATAAATTTATTTATTATAAACTCATGAGTTATCAGAATTATGTTATTAAATAATAATCAATTAAGTAATTATTATAATTTATAAATTATTACGAATAGGGATATTCATAATAATATTTTTCATTTTATTATTTGCCTGCCATAGCTGTTTAATTGATTCATAAATAATATTCGATAAATAAAATTACGAATTTATTATTTGTAACAATAAATATATATATATAATAAATATTCGTAAATAATTCTGATATATTATAATATTATAATATATACGATACATGCATACAAATATATATCAACAAAAATATATGTCTGTATTTTTCTAATGATATTTCATTGGATTTCACTTACACCATGGATACCAATTTCTTTCGAATAGGATAACTTCTATGGGGCTTACCATTATTTCTTTATTTTACCTTTAACTCTCCAGTTCTTCCAGCTGGACTGTTAGGCAAAACATTCTTTATGAATATTCCAGATATGTTCTGCGACTTACTGGAGCTGCCATTGTGCAAATCGACCTGAAAAATCATATTGTTATCGTTTACGTTTCATCTCTCTCTCTCTCTCTCTCTCTCTCTCTCTCTCTCTCTCTCTCTCTCTCTCTCTCTCTCTCTCTCTCTCTCTCTCTCTTACACAGACATATACACACTTTCTGCATGATATAAATCATTGAAATTTACAACTCATTTCTAATTCATACAATTTTCTAACACATACCGCTAGATATCTATTATCTAACACAACGATCTTCTCAACGTTGAGAAACATAAAAGATCATTTTACGATAGCAAATCAAATTGGAAAATGACCACGAAAATAACTCTTTTCATTCGAATGAATTTTCTTTTTTTCATACAATTTCAATTCGTGTCTCTCGCGTTAGAAGCTTGAATAAAACTCTAATTAAAATCCGATCGATGGGATGAAATTATCTGAAGTAACAACCGACTTTTCCTTCTTCTTTTTCTTCTATTACTTCTCATTCCATTCTAATTGCATTCTTAATAATGTCTTAATTCGTTAAAAAAAAAAAAAAAAAAAAAAAAAAAAAAAAAAGAAGAGAAAAATATAAAAAGAAACTCAGATAAATTCTCAATGTAATTTTTATTCAATTTTCAAACGGATATCTCGAACATAAACTTGTTGGATTTTATTACGAGAGATGATAGGCAAAACTTTTAAATGAATTTCTTTTCACAATTAGATAATCTTACAGAGTGCAAATTATCGTAGAAGGAACGTATATGTTCTCTCTCTCTCTCTCTCTCTCTCTCTCTCTCTCTCTCTCTCTTTTTCTCATACACACACACACACACACTCATACCCACTCAATCACTTACACTATTCTCCCTATCAGCTTAATGTCACGAAACCACATTTAATATACTTATATACGATGCAGCTAGCTACTCTATATATGTACTCATATCTCTGTGCTACGGAATTAGTTTTATATAGGGTGGTAAGATCTAAACGTAATATCGATTTATTATTACTTTTCTGCATATATATATATATATATATATATATATTAATTTTTTCTTATGCATATATTAATTATTTTTCTCTCTCTATCTCTCTCTCTCTCTCTCTCTCTCTCTCTCTCTCTCTCTCTCTCTCTCTCTCTCTCTCTATTTATCTATCTAACTAATATATAATAATTAATTTCGAATTTCCTTTTCTTTCCATTAATATCTTATCAAAATTCATTTCCTTCAATCGTCATTAATTTCTCCACAATATTATCAATTGATTTTATTAGGTTAGTCAAAAAAAAAAAAAAAAAAAAAAAAAGAATGATTACAAAGAAGAAAGAAATAAAAATTAAAAAAAAAAAGGAACAAAAATTTATTAATAATATATGATTCCCTTATAATAGACCATTTTTACTTCCAACACCCTGTGTATAATACAGGTATGCTATTAGACACGATAGCACTTTACTCTCAAACGTTATAGCATCAATTTGCCTTGCGACGTACGTACACACATACATACTTCCATCCATCCATACGTACGTAGATACATACATACATACATACATACATACATACATACATACGTCTCTAATAAAAATTCACTTCCATTCAATAACGTAACGCTAGCGTAACGCTTTTGTCCTCCTTTGTGTTGTTCCGTAGAGAACAAGTAGAGAAGAAATAAAAGAAAAAGAAAAAAAGAAGAAGAAAATGATACCAGGAAGAACGACACAGCAATTCTTCCTTGATCTTTTCAGTCTAAAAGAAACATAATAATGCATCATTGTCTACGTCAATGTTTTACAACGAGACAGAGAGAGAGAGAGAGAGAGAGAGAGAAAAAAAATAATAATAATAAGAAATAAATAAGATTAGTACTCACCTTTCCACCTACTATGCTAAGTCCCAAGCTGGTTTTGGGTTCTCTGTAAATTTCTACGAGCCTTTCCGGTCCCCAATGATTAGACCAGGTGATGTTACCATCGTGATCTCTTTGCGTGACCGTCATGATAGTTTTACCCTCGACAAAGACAACCGTGGCAAGTTTACGGGACGAGGGAACCAAAGAGATTTCGGTATTTCGAGTGGTTGTTAAGGTATCAGGTCTGTTCAATGATTTATCTAAAGTACGATCAGTCTCGTAAGATTGTAACTCTTCGTCGGTACATTGAACGGCTTTTGATTCTTGATAAGTTTGAACTTCTACTTCTTTACGTAAACCTAATAACGAATCCTCCTTCTTCTTCTTCTTCCTCTCCTCCTCCTTCAACTTCTTGTTATCCACTATTGATTTCAACTTTGGCTCACTCGAGATATCCTCCGGTATACATTGTACGCTCTTAGACTCTTGAATTTGAATTCGTTCGGTTTTAACTAAATTGTCGAACGTTTTACCAAGTAATCGTGGATCAAACGATAATTCATGATATATTAAATCATCCAACGAGCATTGAATACTTTTACTTTCACCTTGGGTTTGCGTTTGAACTTCCCTCTTTGGACTTTGATAAAATCTCAATGCCACGTGTATCCCAGCCGTCTCAAAGATCTCCGCTGTACTCGATAAACTTTGATCCGGACTACATTGAGTACTTTTCGTCTCTTGTACCGTCTGTGTTTCAACTTCACGTTTCTCACGTGGCGATGATTGTGTCTCCTTGTAACTTCTTTCTATATCGTCGAAACTTTCCTCGTTGACCTCGCGCTTCCAACTGTCCGGTACAGATTTGAAGAAATTCCTTGGGACAACTGGTACTACCGTTGGTTCAGCTGAAGTCAAAGATTCCAATTGACTCTCTAATGTCTGACTTTGATATTCCAAGGAATGTTCCTTACTTATCAAATTATCCTCCTCCTGACAAGTCAATAATGTTTCATCCTCCTCCAGCAGCGGACGTTCCTCCACCTGCTGTCGGAGGATTTTTTCATAATCTACTACTTCCCCACTTAATTCTTCCTTTTTCTCCTTGATAACGTCTTCCTCTGTTAAAGATTTCTTTGATTCCTGCTGTTGTTCCTGTTCCTGTTGTAGCTGTAACTGTTGTCGTTCCTGTTGTAGCTGCAACTGTTGCTGTTGTTGTTCTTGTTGTTGTTGTCGCTGTTCCTGTTTCCTTTTCTCCTCACGGCCTGCACGTTCTTCCAAGCTTAAAACGAAAGAAATCTTCGAGGTAACGTTATGCGACGTTACGCTCTGAAAATCACGGCTGAACAAAAATTGAAAAGGAAAAAAATCGAATTAAAGAAGATAAAGAAAATGAAAAAAAAGGAAGGAAGGAAGGAAGGAAGACACAAGAGATAGAAATATAATCTTCGATCG
>NC_060969.1:4289995-4292495 GCF_910589235.1 Vespa crabro | reverse complement strand
TGAACCTTCACTACCTGTCCTATTAAGTACCTTCTTATCTTTATTATCTATATCTTTGTCCGTAACTATAGTATCATCATCCACTATTTCGGATACCTTCGACAAATCCAATAAAATTTCTGGCTTAATGTTTCTCTCAGAAATTTTGTTATCGTCTATGATAATATCATCGTTTGTCAAAGTATTTTCCGAAATTGATTTACCTAATAACGGCAATTTTAATTCGGAAGATGAAGAAGAAGAAGAAGGTATTACACGTGATGTTTGATCCTTTTCGATCGTATCATCGTCCTGACGAATAAAAACAACGTCGGCCGGCGAATAGATTTCAATTTTTCGTAAATCTTTAGCCTCGAAACGTGCACTAGCCACTTCCTCGGCCGTAATTATCCTCGCTTTAACTAATTGTATTTCCGGTATTAATGTCGACAATTGATCGCTATTATCCTCAAAGAATATCTCCTGTACGGTTTCCCTTATCCTAACTTCCTTCTTCGATTCCTCGAGTAGTGATTCCTTTGAGGATTCATTAGAAACCATATCTTTTCTTTTTCTCAATGAGCTAGGTCGTTTACTCGATTTAACAACATCGGTATCCGATATCGATGGTTTCAACGATCTTCTATTTCTTAAACTTCTCATAGTTTCACCGATTCCATCGGATTCAGTTCTTCTAATTCCCATCGTATCTACGATTACGTTTGGTTCGTCGTCCATACGAACCTGTCCTTTATTATTAATATTAAATTCATTTATCGATCGATCAGATTCGACGATCTTAATATCGTCGGATATATTTTTCTCGTCTAAAGAAGATTTCGTTTCCACGAGTTTGATAACATTCAAATCTTCGTCCATTTTCTTTTCAATCTCTTCCTCCTCTTTTACCTCTTTTTTATCCTTTTCTTTTTCTTTCTGAACGATGGCCTCTAATTCCATTCGTTTCTTTCTTTCGTCGTCCAAACTACGTAACAACGAACTGTCCTCGTCGAAAGTCGAATATGAGTACTCCGGTGGCTCTGGCTCGTTAAATGCGGTTAGCGAGCTATGCTTCCTGAGATACTGAGTGACCCTCTCGATGCACTCCTGTTCCTTCAGACTCTTCCTCTCCTCCCTGGATCTTCTCCTTCTACTTGTATCCCCGTCTTTTGATCTTCTATCTTTCTCTGTCTCTTTTCTCTTCGATCTCCTTTTAACACCGGCAACAACATCATCTTCCTTCTCGTTTCTTATCCTCTTCTTCGAAATCCTTTCGGAGGATTCCTCGGATTTATCCAATGTTTCTGTAGATATTCCTTCTTCCCTTGACTCCGTACCATCGTACGTATTAAGACACTTCCTTTTTTCTTCGTCCGATTTCTTTCCTGTTAATGCCGATACGTCAGACAAATCGACAATAACTTTTTCTTCCTTCTCCTTTCCTTCGACATCCTTATCTTTATCTTCCTGTTTCTTTCTAATATCTTCATCCCTTTCTCGAATATCTCCTTCATCTTTCTCCTTTAATTTAACCTTTGGCGCAGCTTGTTCTACGCGCGTTATCACATCTGGAATTTCATAAATCTCTTTGCCATCCTTCCCGATAGACATTGTTTCAATCGTTGGCGTGATTACGTCTTCCTCCGTATGAATGTTATCATTAGTTGGATAATATCTATTAGACGAGTCAATTTCTTTTTCATTCTTCGATAATATCCTCGATTTTTCTTTCATTGATTGTTTCAACTTCGTAGGACTTGAGATTGGCGTTAATGGCAAAGCATCTTTCCAATGATCCTCCTCCTCCTCCTCTTCCTCCTCCAGCTCTTCATTCTCCTCATAACGTTGCCGTTGTTGTTGCTGACGTTGACGTTGTTTCCGATTCTTATCTTCTTCCTTTCTATCGGCAATAACTTGAACGCCGGTCGAAATGTCGGTCATACCTGAGAAATATTATACTCGACTTTTTTGTTTCCTTTTTATCTTTTTTTCTTTTCTTTTCTTTTCTTTTCTTTTTTTTTTTGTTTACTTTTGCTCTTCCCTTTCGTTTCGTTTATCGATCATTTTCTATTATTTTATTTTTTTTTTTATTTTATCTTTTTTTCTTTTTTTTTTTTCTCGAGACCAACAAACTTACCCGATCTCGATGAAAGGAAATCTTCAAGCTCGGCTGCACGATCAGTCGTTTCAGAACTCTCGTTCGGGAAGCTTCGGCTGCGTCGAACCGTACAGATTGGTGGTACCCTCTGATCAGCCAGGAAGATAAAAGTCATAGCATTAGCTTCATCTCGTTCGTTGAATTATAATGTGTATATATATATATATATATATATATAGAAAATATTTCTACTTTTCTTTTACTATTCTTCTTTTTTTTTTTTTTTTTCAGTACTTCTAATTTAATTAACGTCAATACTTTCATACTTAACTATATTACAGAAATAAAGCAAATATATATATATATATACAACTTAATAATATCAAAAAGATGGCGATACTTTTTATAAGCGGAAAATTATCA